>NW_026856502.1:0-153365 GCF_026571515.1 Ruditapes philippinarum
TTTTTTCCAGGAAAAGTTTAGTTCTGACCTACAAGGTAAAATATTGCAAAGTTTTTGTGGAGATAAATAGTCTGTTCTGCTTACCCGGTATGTCACCGTGAATACACCTGGAACGTCTATATATGTTAGTAACTGTGGTTATTCTGTGCAGGCTGTAAAACAACTAGACTGGCAGGGGAACGTTATAAATACCTTTCAATCAGCACAGGGAGGAACAGATCTACAAGGTATTTGTGAATTAGATGATGGCACATTTCTTGTTAGTTTATGTCAAGATAGTGACGACAATTTGCAGAGAGTATCGGGCAGCTGTAAGCCGTGTAAGATAACGATGAATGGGAAACTTGGTAAATGGTACCCGAAAGCAGTGGCATACTGTAAGAAATCGAGAAGACTTTATGTGTCTTATACTGAAACAGGATATTTTAATAAAAAACATCGGATAAAAATCTTTAAGGTTGACTGGTGTTAAGTTACATCATGATGAAATGTATACATTTAGTTTGAACTTATACATGTTTCAATGTAACAGTTGAAAGGATATTATAGAGTTGTTGTTCAAAATAATGTTTATATGATAATGTCTTCTGAAATTAAAATTGTGGCTGGAAAATATTCTGTCAATATTTTGTTTCATTGACACCAAAAGTTATTTATGTACATTTATTTTAGGAAGGATTTCACTACATACTAAGTCTTTACGGTTTGTAAATTATGTTTGTCAATCGAATAGAAGTTTTACTTATGAGTAAATCTCGACGCACGTCCATTTATGGTGATTGATTTAAATTCCGGAAGAGTTATGTTGAATATAATAAATAATTTCCCACTTCATTTTCTTTCCTTCGTTTTTACTTTACTGTACTAGTATATATACCCTTGTGCACTTTAAAACGCTAATTTGAATTTGCCGTAGCTTTCGGCCTTCTTCAGCAGCCTTTATTATATTAGTAATAAAGATTTTTGACAGGTTATATGGTCCTATATAAACGGTTGTTTGTAAATATAACCCGATCCGCAAGGCGAGGGATATATCGCAAACAACCGTTTATATACGGTAATATAACCTGTCAGAAATGTTTATAACGAATTTATAATACAGCAAGCATCATTTTTAGAGGAATATAGCGATACTTTTTTTTATAAATCGACAGCATTATATAAACGGCTATTTGTAAATATATATTGCAAACAGCCGTTTATATACGGCCATATAACCTGTCAACAATCTTTATAACGAACTTATAATACAGCAAGCACCTTTTTAGAGAAAAAAGTAATATTTCTTCATGAATCGACAGCAGCCGTGTATTTAAAACTGTATAAACGTCTCGATTATCTAATGTAAAATGACGTTACAAACGTGCAGTATTATAAAAAACTTTATAATACTGCACGTTTGTAACGTCATTTTTCAATGGTAAGGTGACGTTTATATAGTTTTATATAGACCTTTTTACGACGCGGTCCTTTGCTATGAAAAATCGACCGGAATTAGAATTTGCTGGCGCATGCGCAATCTGCGTAGGGCAAAAAATGCTTCCCCTTCATAGAAATATAGTAGAACTTCATAGACAATTCCGAGTTAGTTTAAGGTAAACGGTAGAAAATTATATAAAATAGCTTTCAACAAATATAGAAAAGTTGACACTATAGCTTTGTGGCGAAGAATGCCATAAAAAGGCATGAAAAAGATACTTGTTTAAGAATTTACGATCACGGACCTGACACTGAGATCATTTTTTTTAAAGAAGATGTGGAAATATATCTATTAGCAAATGAAAGTCAACTTATTTGCTGTTGAAATAGTTCATTTAAAAGCAAAAAAAATTATTTAACATGAAATCGAAATTAATTATCTTTCAGAAAAAATATCAGAACAGGTGATAATGCATTTTTCGTGTTCAACATACATGATTATATCCTTTATCCGATTTGCCTGTGAAGCAAAGATCACATAAATAGATTTTAAATAATTATTTTTTTTTTCAAAATCTTGAGAAGTTAAGATGGGTCGTTTGGAAAAGATATAACACACATTTTATCCGCTTCTTCGTAATACATGTACATGTTATTTTATGCACGTCACACAATTTTTCTCTTCTCAAAATCCATAAACATTGATCGGTATATTTAAAAGTTACATAAATTACCATTTTAATAAGCGTAAGTGATTAACTATATCATGATATTTAAACGCCCCGGTTGAATGAACAAACGTTCGCGTGTCAATCTGTTTGACACTTGCCGTCTGACCAATCCAGTTATTCAAAGGAAGTGTACAATACAAATTGTGTAATATTAAGTAATACAGGGGTAATACAATTTTATCTTTAACACCCTGCTGTTTTAATTTAAATTACTGATTGAAATATCGTCTAATCATACCTTAAACAAAGGCATGTGTGTGCCCGTTTTGACCATTGAATTATTACTCCTGCACATTTTCGTAGATCTGTTAAAAGATAAATTCACGTTTTCAGTACTTACCGCCTTAAGTCATCCCAAAATTCATATTTTTTGGGTGACATAACATGAAATCGCATCTATTTAAGCCTTAAAGTATGATAAACTGTAGACATCGTTATTGCTTTTTGCCCTACGCAAAATGCGCATGCGCGAAATGCAACATTCGTTGCTATGGAAAATCGTATGGTAAAAAGGTCTATACACGGCTGCTGTCGATTCAGGAAGAAATATTACTTTTTTTCTCTAAAAATGATGCTTGTTGTATTATAAATTCGTTATAAAGATCGTTGACAGGTTATATGGCCGTATATAAACGGCTGTTTGCAATATAACCCTCGCCTAACGGCTCGGGTTATATTTACAAATAACCGTTTATATAGGGTCATATAATCTGTCAACGATCTTTATAACTAATAATATAAACGTCACGATTATCCAATGAAAAGCGACGTTACAAACGTGCAGTATTATAATACATACAAATATAATCAGAGTGACGTAACGTCATTGTGCGACGTGAACGATTAATGACTCACGTGGCCTAAAATTAAATAAATAAGGAATATTATGTTGTAGTTGCTTTCTGATGCTTTGTATTTAGCTACGAGCAGCGTTGGAAAATTGATATCTAAAAGATCAATCTTATGAAAATATATAGACAAGTCAGCTGAACTTGCAAAAAATGAGCAGACTATCACTTCAAGAAATAGAGGATATTGAATGAGTGTAAGTTCAATACTGAATTTATTGAACGAGTTGAATAAATTTATATTATGCGAGCCTTTGTTCATTTCGTAATATTTTAGTTTTATATACATTTAGTCAAACTTAAAGGACAAAATATGAATCAATATGAAAAGAAAACCGGTCAATTAAGTGTCTTTATTTTCTTTTGATTTAATGAGTTCGTGAAGTTAGCCGGGCGGCCGGAACACATTTTTGCTTAGTCCGGCTGTTCTGGTTGTTCAGGCTGGCTGGAACTCGCTCCCTAAATAGGCTAGCCAGAGGTAATACAGTAAAACCTGTGCAAAAGACCATTGGTTTATTTTATTATAGAATTGTGAAGACTTACCAAGTATAGTTTGATAATGTGATCGGGTATATTATCTGAACTGAATACTTGTTGTATAAAGGCAAAAACTTTATCATTATAATATATAATTTTATAACAAAACAGAACAGAGCAATACATTATTAACTTTAGTTACATGAAACAACACAATAGTATATAATGTATAGTATATCAATATATATTAAGTGACATGCCAACTGGGTCTCTGAAGAAGTGCTATTAATATTTATATCATTTAGGCATCATATTATTAAAAGTTTTATTTATATATATGTTGGTGATTATTTAACAATTTTGGTCAATTTTGAAACGGATTATAGAGGCGTGTAAGTACAAACTTCATTTCCCAAAGATACGCGACTTCTTTTTGGATATAACTTCTTTGAAGTGATATGTTATCACCCCTTTTAAATAAATTGTCAACCAATTAGCGATTGTTCTATATTTAAAGTTATATCTAGTTACATTAGGTATACACGACACGTACATGAATGCACGATAAGGTTGACCGTATTATCTCCCTTACATATTTATTTTATATATACTTTTTCGATTACTATACGAATAATAACTTATACTGTTATTATATAAAGCAAGGATCGGACTTATCAAAAATGTTACATCTCGCCATATTTCTACATCATATACCGTAAATAACTGAAAGATAATGCAACAATTAAAGTTTATCAGTCCTTCAGTAAATTTTCTATATCAAATTATTAAATTATTGTCGCCACATAGGTTTTGCATTCTATCAATCAAAATTTTAGACTTCAAATAAGTTCATCGCAATGTTTTGTATTCTTTCATTAAAATTTGACATATTCAGGATTGAATATGATATTTTATACTTCAATAAATGTCTGCAAAAATATTTTTTACAAACAAATGAGCATAGTATATCTTTAACCTTCTCATAATTGCTCAACTTACTTTCTGTAGAAGATGTCTTTAAATGCTAAGTTCTCTCTGCTGATTGCCAAACAATTAAATGTTGGGCAAGTGAAACAGGGACATGATTCAGATAATGGTCCGTGGTATTTTCTGTCTTAAATACAATGCTGTTTTTAATAGTCATAGGTTTTTGTGTCTCTTAAATAAAAGGTAGGACACATTCTGAACTCCTATTTTCGACTTATCCGCTAACCTTTCTGGCATGGATAAGGGTTTAAGAAAATATTTTTACAAAGGATACAATCACAAAAAATAATAATGTTAATGATTTTGGATCATGATGTTAGCCTAAGTTTAGTACATTATGCCTTTTTGCTTATTTTTAAACGTTAACTGTTTGGGACTACTGGTACATCTTTATATAGATTCTTTCAGTGCTCATGCTTAACAACGATGGTGAAAACTTGAATGTTCGATGATAAAAGTCAAAACCACGATGCTGAAAGTCGAAACTACGATAATGAAAAGTTGAAAGTACGTCGAAATGACAAAACAACGACGATGAAAAGCGGAAGGTACGATGATAAAAAGTCGAAGTACTATGGTTAAATTTCGAAATAAGGAAACCACGATGACGAAAAGTACGATGGTGTAAACACCATCTTATATTGGTTTTGTTTTTGGCTAAGTGATCTACAACGGAAATGAAGGGGTAATTCATTATTTAAAAAGATCACCAAAATATGAAAGAGTCAGCGTTTAGTAGTGGTTGGATTGTGCTAAAGAGGAAAAATCCGTCACCTACATAAAATAAACGTATCAAGGTAATAAGAAAGAAAAAATAAAAAATAATAAAAACAGAACTCACAGGCCATTCGTAAAACATAGAGTATAAAAGCGTAATCAACAAATGGACAAGGGCAAATCTGCATGGGTTTAGAATACATTTACATTTTAATCAGATTATTAAAAGATAGTGGAGATTTGTTTATTTGCACAAAGATAAAACTTAGTATACATGTATCCCATAACAACATATCTATATGGGCATTATCATTCGTTTAATACATGTAAATGGTTAAAATTTCGATTGGATTACAATAAAACTTAACAAATGACAAAATGGCTATGGAGGGCAAGTGTGTAGCAGAAGGTATCTAAATAAAGGAAAAAGAAATTTTTGAGGTATTTATATCTTGTATTTATAAACGTTTCATCAGAAAATTTTCAATAATGACAATGTATTTATATATACTAGTAGTCTAATATGAAACTTACACAGAAAAAGAATGCATATTAAAAATATTGAAAAAATTATGAAAAAATAAACCGTGGTCGAGTCAACATGTTGATACTTGAAAATTTAGAATAGTGTCCCTTAATCTTATTTCATGTATCCTAATATCTGTTAAAACATATTTATTTGTATATCTCACATCTTGTGCTTAATGTAATCTTAAAAAGAAAATAATGAAAGTATGCTTGTCTTGATCATATATATGTATCATTTAATATCTGATTTTACAATATACAAAACAAAGGAGAATACTTGTAACATACTCATACCAGTCGGAATGATCGGCTATAATGACCAAAGAAAAGGTCCTAGAAATCGCAATTGCCCTTTCACAAAATCTGATTTCATTCCAAAAAGGGTGCCGCGCTTCGGCGCGGACGCAAACAACCTTTCAATTTTTTTTTTTCAGAAATAAAAACGGTAAAATTATTATTAAAAATATGTCTGACAGTCAATCCACAAAAGTAGAATTATAAACATATAATATTGAATGTCTATGGAACAGAATTAGTGCATTTATTCCATCTTGCTTTATGATATCGGGACTTACATTATGCTTGCTTCTATACACTTCTTTATGACAATGAAAACCTGCGTTTTGCTGAATTCAATCATGCCTTATGAATACTGAATGCATTTTCATGTAATTGCAACCTTATGTGTTTCCTAATAAACCACCAAACTCACATATCTTAATATGCTATATGTTTAATTGCATCTTTTTTTAAGGACAACGTATTATGTTTGGTGTTTAAGATAACCTTCTTTGCTTGTTCTTGATATAACTATATGTAACATGGTAAGTTTCTGTCAGTCCCTTTAATTTGCTATAAATCTACCACTTATATTGTCGACATTATGTCACAATAAATTATTAATTTTGATCAATAATTGGCGAATTTGATGTGTCTTAGCATTCATATGCTTCAATATATTCACTGATTACAAATATAATGCAATACATGATCACTGCGCATCGACAACGAAGATGACAACGATAGCGATATTATAGTCACATGTGACAGTACGCACTAAGCAGTTGGCAGTAAGCATAATGCGAGTTGCAATAATTTGTGTTCATATTATGACAGCAGGTGTCGCTTTGTCGGTACATCCCGTTATTTTCCGGATGATCCCGTATTTTAGCACGTGGAGTAAACAAAGTTACGTCCCCTTTATACCACAGGCGCTAGTCACATGATCAAATATTTTACATAACCGGTCTATATATGTATATATTATAGTATATAGCCCATATAAAATTTTAAAAAGTTTGTTTAAGCACCTGAACTTTATATAGGGGTGTATACGGGACTGACATGTAAAGGGAAAATTTACTGAAAAACAAGAGAACACGATGCGACAGACGAAAACTGCGTGTTTTTGAAGATTCCGCCAACATGTGGAAAACAAATGTTATAGATGTCTCTAATAACGCATCCTACAGGTGGCAACTCACCTCTTATACAATTGTTTACACTTCTTTTTGAGCATGTGTGATAGTCGTATGAGCAATAGTGAAATTGAATTTTAAGATATACTATGCTCAAACTTACGGTGGCACAAAGGTGACATGTGTGTGTTTTAATTTATCTCGTGCGCACGAGATACTGTGTCGTGGCCACGGGTTACTAAGTCATGGCCACAAGATAGTTAAGTCGTGGGAACGAGATACTTTGTTGTGGCCACGAGTTACAAAGTCGTGGCCACGAGATAATTAAGTCGTAGGAACGAGATGACTAAGTTGTGGCCACGAGTTACTAAGTCTTGGCCACGAGATAGTTAAGTCGTGGGAACAAGTTACTTTGTCGTGGCCACGAGTAACTAAGTCGTGGCCACGAGATAATTAAGTCGTGGGAACGAGATTACTAAGTCGTGGCCACGAGTTACTAAGTCGTTGCCACGAGATAAATAAGTCGTTGGAACAAGTTACTTTGTCGTGGCCACGAGAAAGTTTAGTCGTGGCCACGAGAAAGTTAACTCGTGCGAATGAGATAAATAACCAATCAAATTACACTATTTATATGAATTTTCCTAACAAGGATGCGCCTATTTCACCTGCCCGTGAAAGTGCCATTTATACAAGTTATTGATCGGTCAAAGTTTTAGCGTCATTGTGACCCTGATTTCTGACCAAATTGCCTAAAAATTATTAGGTGTCATCTACTGATCTTTTTTGGTTATGTAAACTACGGCTTATTATGGAAGCTTGAATTGACCCTCTAGATGCCGTGTTCGTGATTACTCATGTGTCGTCATGTCGACTTATATTTACGCGACATGACATCTTCTATCATTGTTTGGTGAGATAATAAAGACGTATGGGCAACGTTTGTTTTAAGGCATGTCGACATATTTTTTGTCAGTAATGGAGTTAATGGGAATAAATAATAGCTATGTCAATGTATTTCATCTCGACAAGCATTATTATATCTGCTTCTTTTAATATATCACCGCGTATTAACATCATAAGCACTGTCGGAAAGACCCAATTAATATTCGGAAAGTAAACTCCTCCCACCCAACCAAAATCTAAATACATTGAATGGTTCATCTTTTGAATAACATATTGGTGGACACTTTGATAGGTCATTTGTGTTTTAATATAAAATTTGGTATATGTCCGTTTCTGAAGCGCATTTTGTATATGCGTTTTTATCTTACTAGCAGTTATACCAATTAAACAATGTCACAGGGTGAGAAAAATGTGCAGCCTGACCGGGACTCAAACCCGATATTGTAAAATATCAACTCAATTGATACATTAAGATCAAATTAAACATCAGACTGATAAACTTTTAATATAGCCGAAATTGTTTCCTTAATAAAGGACGATTCTAAATATTTAGTTTATAAATAAAATCAACGATACGTCAGTCATTACTCAATGGGCGGGATTTAGTTTCCGAACAATGATTATGACGTTCAAATGGTTCCCGTCCTGTTTTATAATAGACATAAGTTATGTCGACATGGTCTGATACAGATGTTGTAAAGATTCTATGTTTCTCTATCAAAACAATGATACAGCACGCCATGTCGCACTAATATATATCAACATGACCACATATAAATTATCACGGACCACGGCATCTCGGGGGTCAATTCAAGCTTCCATAGCTTATTCTTTCAGAATCATTCATCAGCCAAGGATTTTACATGAAGTGTCATGTTTATCTGACACGTGACCTCAAACATCCTTATACTGTCCATAGGCAATGTCCCTACCCAATAAAATAAACCAGAACTAAGTCCCTCTCAAATTATGGTATAAACAATGTTAACAGACCGTTGTACGTACAAAATGACCAATTCTATCATAGAATTGTCCCAACAAAGGGCTATAACTTAGTCAAAATTAATGTCTGATTGATGATCCTAAAGACATGTATCAAGTTCAAAGTGAACACTTCAGTATTTTCAAAGATTAATGTTGCACGTAAATCTTTAAACAAAAATTTTCTAATTTTAAAAAATCATGGTGTAATCTGATTTAATTATCTCGTCTGCACGACTTAGTTATCTCTTTCCCACGACTTAAACGACTTAAAAACTCATAGCCGTGACATAGTATCTCGTGGCTACTATAGTATCTCGTTCCAGACTTAACTATCTCGTGACACGACTTAGTACTCGTGACCCACGACTTAGAACATCGTACAAACTTGATATTTTTTTCTGTATACAAACAAAATAAAATAAAATTTGGCTTCACACAAAATATTGTGCTTTAAATCCTTTACACTGTAAGTGGCAGTATGAATATACATGTAAAGTGTTATTACAAAAAATTATTGAAGTTTCTTTTAAAGACAGCACAACTTTACTTGACCCGCAATGAGGAAAGCAGATTCCTATACATTATGTATATGTGTTTTTTTTTTTAAATAAAACATATTTAGTAAGAAATTTTGTAGATTCAATAATTTGTGATAAAATATATTATTGAAAGATGTGCATCCCAGCTCAAGAACGTATATTTGGGGGTAGGTACAGCCCTTAAGCCAGGGCCTCGAAACCCCACTGTACCGTATAACGGCCCCATTAAAAACTGTTTACGAGCATTTTTTCTATTAGACTGTATATTCAATATAAAATTTTTATTGCATAGTCCTTTACTATTGTATTTATATTTTCCACTGCAAAAATTTATGTATTAAAACGCTTAATTTGGTACGTATTATATATAACATGTACGAAGTCTTATACGGAAAATTCCGGTGAGTAGGCGAATCGTGGAAAAAAATCCGTTGAATATCGATAAATAGGTCTCGCCCCTTAATAGGTTCGCAAAACATTAGACACAGTTTTAATAAAATTGTTATCATAAAGTAAGATGATCAAACATAAATCCACAAAGGGCCTAAGACACCGACTTTATTAAAAAACAACTGAATAATGGATATAAGCTGAAAAGCTAATAGAAATCACGTTCATTGCGAGCTATAAATTCAAATTTAAGTAAATTTTAAACAAAATTCCATTAGGGGAACAAAAAATTAAATTTTTAAAGCTTTTACATAAAAAGTAATTAACAAAAAAAACTTTAAACCGTAAATTGGGTTTGTATTTAAGAGCCCGAAGAAAGGGTACTTTACTTTAAAGTTATATTGACGTTATTTTTAGTATTCCAAATGGCTTGTTTTCAAGTTTAATTAGTTTCACCAAAAATTAAAGAATGGTTCACTTACCGAAAATTGTTTTTGAATTGAAATAAAAAAAAAAGGGAACCAGCTTAATGAAAAGGTTTTAAATATTATAAAAGGCAAGAGGAACAGCATAATGAAGGGTTTCTAATGTTCATGTAGGCAAGATGGAAAATTAAGCATTTAAGCAATTCCAATTCATCAAGCAAGTAGAAATCAAAGATAATGAAGTTCCAATGTCATTCAAGCACCCCCCCCCCCCTAGAGGAATTAAGCTAATGCAAGTTCCAATGTCATCAAGCCCAAATAAAAAATGAAATTATTTTTGTTCCATTACATCGTCAAAAAATTTTCATGAATTTTTGTACTTTCGGGTTTTCTAAACCATTGAAGATAAAGTAATAGAAATAATGTATTGTTATTTTTTATATCAATTGCAATTTTAGCGGACGTTTACTTCGATAATATTGGATTAAACTTCGTCACAACCTACTAAATTGTTTAAAATTTTAGAATTTAACCCGAATTATCGTTTTATCCCCGAGGTTCTTTTCCGAAGTTTTGACGGAAAAAGGGCCGAGAAGTCGTTTCACCATGTGTTTTATTGCTATTTAACCACCTTTCGGTCCTTTTATGCTCAAGTCAGTCAGAAGATTTTTTAATTTGGAATTTTGAATATTTCTGCAAATATTGAAATAATGTTTAATAGTGTTAATAAAGTAATTGAAGAGCATCGAAAACACGAGGGGCTATCGATCTTGATTTGTACCCAGGGGCGTAGCCCGAGTATTATCAGATTTGCCGAGTGTTTTGATGTTCTTTCTTCTTTGTATCATAGTCAAACATAAAAACACGTTCCCAGTTACCACAATATGAAACCCCAGAAAAAAGTAACCAATGAACGAGCATCTGAATATGATATTTCTATCGCTTTCCCTTTCCCTGCCCTCACAATAAGTAAACCCCAGCAAAATGAGCCAATCAATAGGCATACCCTAGAGAACGGGTAACTAATACATGCATTCCAGTTAACGCACTGTTCATGTATATGTATACGATTTAAACACAGAACGGTCCCAAAACAATGATACAATAACTTTAATCTCCTTTATGAATGTAAATGTCTCGTGAGGTTTACAAATTAATACATGTGTAGATAAAACATATATCGCTTGTATCATAGTTTGGGGACCTTTCTGTTGAAAAAGTGTCAGAGTTAAATCGTATACATATACATGCACAGTGCGGTAACTGGAGTGCAGGTATCAGTTACCCGCACTCCAGATCATGCCCGTTGATTGGCTCATTTTTGCTGGGGTTTACATATTGTGGTGGCAGAGAAAGGGAAAGCGGCAGAAATATCATATTCAGATGCTCGATCATTGGTTACTTTTTCCCGGGGTTTAAAATTGTGACAACAGGGAACGTGTTTTTATGTTTGACTATGATACAAAAGAGAAAGAACACCAAAACACTCGGCAATCTGATTTATCCTCGGAGGCTACGCCCCCTCTTACAAATTAGATAGCCTCGTGTTTCGGTGCACTTTCTATTACTTATTCTACTTAGTTTACTGCTGCTGTAACTTATTCTCATGGTAAAAACCTTGTAATGCATAATTATCGCATGGTTCTTTTTGTTCTTACTAATCCATTATACCCAGTACACAATGGGCATTTTAAACCTGTATTGATATATAGCAGTGCATATTTTTCATTGATTTATATAAGGAAAAATATTCAATTAATATATAACAGTTGAGTTTTTTCGCACTTTGTATATATCAGTGTAGTTTTTTTTCACACAGGCACAAATTGGGCAACAGAATCCGAATAGTATTATCAAAAAAATCAATGAAATAAAATTTATTCTCATATAATCAACTGATAAAATCAAAAGGTCCAATCTGCTAAATGAAAACAATTTTAAACAGCTGCCTGGGACGACATATCTAGCTCTTTCTGCAAAATATCGTCTCGGCCTTACGGTCTCGACATTTTTGGCAGAAACATCCCTTGATGTCGCCCCAGCCAACGCCTAACTCGTTTCATGTACAGTAACTAAAAACGTAGACTGGTAAGTTACCAGTGAACATACGGAAAATATATTTCACTACAGTGAAAAATATTGTTTTACAGTGAAAATACGGAAAATGAAAAAACGAAAATACGCATTTTATTTGTCTAATATATTTAATACTTAATTTATAAGTATAAAATAAAAAAGTACCTTGATTCAATATAAATAATGTACATTTGTATTCTATGTTTAATATGAAATCATTTTGAATAAGGAATCAAACAATGAAATACAATTTTTTAAACGTTTTCATTATGATTGTGGATACAATGTATTGTCACGTTGTTTTTTTTTTTCATTTTCCCGGTTAATTACGATGACTTATTATTTTTAAAAAAAAATCTTCGCGTTTATTGTTATTTTTTTGTATGTTAGAAGTTAGCAGTTAACAGTAATCTTAGCAAAAAGGCATTACGATTAATAAAGGGAAATCAATGATCTGCTATTATGCTCAGCTGGGTAAGCAATCTAGCAGAGGATTCCAAAATTAAGTGTAAAAATGCTCTGCTGTTATGCTCAGCTGGCTAAGCAATCTAGCAGGGCATTCCTAAATATTGTGTAAAATGCTCTGCTGGTATGTTCAGCTGGCTAAGCAATCTAGCTGGGCGTTCCAAAATATAGCATAAAAATGCTCTGCTGTTATGCTCAGCTGGCTAAGCATCTAGCGGGGCATTCCAAAATAAAGTGTAAAAATGATCTGCTGGTATTCTCAGCTGGCTAGGCAATCTAGCAGGGCATTCCTATATAAAGTGTTAAAATGCTCTGCTGTTATGCTCAGCTGGCTCAGCAATCTAGCAGGGCATTCCAAAATAAAGTGTAAAAATGCTCTGCTGTTATATTAGCTGGCTAAGCAATCTAGCGGGACATGCACAAATATAGTGTAAAAATGCTCTGCTGTTATGCTCAGCTGTCTAAGCAATCTAGCGGGGCATTCCAAAATATAGTGTAAAAATGCTGTACTGTTATGCTCAGCTGACTGAGCAATCAAGCGGGGCATTCCAAAATAAAGTGTAAAAATATTCTGCTGGTATGCTCAGCTTGCTAGGCAATCTAGCAGGGCATTCCTAAATATAGTGTAAAAAATGTTCTGCTGTTATGCTCAGCTGGCTAAGTAATCTAGCGGGACATTCCAAAATATAGTGTAAAAATGCTCTGCTGAATTGCTCAGCTGATGGCAATCTATAAGGGCATTCCTAAATATAGTGTTAAAAATGTTAAGCTGGCTAGGCAATCCAGCAGCGCATTCCAAAATAAAGTGTAGGAATGCTCTGCTTGTATGCTCAGCTGGCTAAGCAATCTAGCAGGGCATTCCTAAATATAGTGTAAAAAATGTTCTGCTGGTATGCTCAGCTGGCTAAGCAATCTAGCAGAGCATTCCTAAATATAGTGTAAAAATGCTCTGCGTGTATGCTCAGCTGGCTAAGCAATCTAGCAGGGCATTAGTGTAAAAATGTTCTTTCGGAATGCTGAGCTGTCTAGGCAAACTAGCAGGGCGTTCTTAAATAAAGTATAAATTTCTTCTGCTGAAATGCCGAGCTGGCAGAGCAATCTAGCAGGGCATTCTTAAATACAGAGTAAATATTTTTCCTCCTCTACTCCTTATGCATCCACGTATAATCCTTGTGCCTCTGAAAATGTTTTTTAATGCGATATCTATTTCACTGGTCTTTTCTGCGCCTTTGACTGACATCCTCGAAGACTTCCAGGATTTTGGTACAAATGGATTGATAGCTTATGTTTGGTTCTAGTAACCCTCAGGAGTCCATTTCGTTGGTCTGCAACTGATTAATTGGCACTAATAGACTTTCTGAAATATTCAGTGCCAATGCAGATAATGACAGTTTTTACTTCTAAGGGACCCTCAAGTGTCTATTTCTTTGGTCTGCGACTGATTCTGGGACAATCTCAGACTTTCAGGAATTTCGGTGTTTATGCAGATAGTGACATTTGTGAATTCTAAGGACCATCCAGAGTCCATTTCGTTGATCTGCGACTGTTTCTAGAACAATCGCAGACTTTCAGAAATTTTCGGTGCCAATGAAGATAATGCCATTTTTACTTCAAAAGGACCGTCCTGAGTCTATTTCGTTGGTCTGCGACTGATTCTGAATCACTCGCAGACTTTCAAGAATTTTTGTATCAATGCAATTTATGATATTTCTGACTTATTGGGACCTTCCTGAGTTCAAATTTTTGGTCTGCGACTGATTCTATGGCACTCACAAACTTACAAGAATTTTTGATGTCAAGGCAGATAATGACATTTTGTACTACTAGGGACCATCCAGGGTCCATTATTTTGGTCTGCGACTTATTCTTGGACAGTCGCAGACTTTCAGGAATTTTTGCTGCCAATAGAGATAATTACATTTTTGACATCTTTTGACCATCCAGAGTATTTCGTTGGTCTGCGACTGATTGTTGGGCACTTGCAGACTTTCACGATTTTTTGGTGCTAATGCAGATAATGACATTTTAGAGTAAAAGCGCCCTCCTTCTGATTAAGGGGTCCTTAAAATTAAAAAATGTCATGATCTGCAATGGCACCAAACATCCTGAAAGTCTGCAAGTTTCAAAGAATCAGTCGAAGACCAAAAAAATGTACTCTGGCGGTTCCCTAGATTTCAGAAATGTCATTATCTCCATTGGCATAAAAAATCCTGAAAGTCTGCAAGTGTCCCAAAATCAGTCGCAGACCAGCGAAATGACCTCTGGTGGGTCGCTAGAAGTAAGAAATGGCATTTTCTCCAATTGCACCATAGACTCCTGAAAGTCTGCGAGTGTCCCAGAATTAGTCGCAGACCAGAAAATTGGACTCCGTGGGTCCCTAGAAGTAAAAATTGCCATAATCTTATTTGTCACCAAACTTTCCTAAAAGTCTGCGAGTGTCTAACAATACGCCGCAGGCCAATGAAATGGAATCTTAAAGGTCACTACAAGTAAAAAATGTGATTATTTCCAATGGCACCAACCATTTCTGAAAGTCTGCGAGTGTCCCACAATCAGTTGTAGACCAACAAAATAGACTGTTGAGGGTCCCTAGAAGTCTAAATTGTCAATATTAGCATTGGCACCAAAATTCCTGAAAATCTGCGAGTGTCCATCAAAAAGTCGCAGGACAAGTCCCTTTAAGGTCCTTAAAAGTAAAACAATATCGTTATTTCTATTCATTATTTCTATTGGCACCAAAAACTCCTGAAAGTCTGCGAGTGCCTCATAGGTGCCTAGAAGTCAAAAATGTTAATAAAACTTTGGCAACAATTAATCCTGGAACTCAGAATCAGTCTGCCAGCTGACATTCAAGCAGAACATATTAATACTCACCGCTAAATTGCTTATCCGACACAGCATTTTCACACTATTTTTCTGAATAATCTGCTAAGCATTCCAGCCAAGCATTTTTACACTATATTAAGGAATACCCTGCTAGATTGCCAAGTCAGCTGGGTATTATAGAAGAGCATTTTAACACTTTCTTTAGGAATGCCCTTCTAGATTGCCTAGTCAGCTGAGCATTCCAGCAGAGCATTTTTACACTATATTTAGGAATGCCCTGCTAGATTGCATTGTCAGCTGAGCATTCCAGCAGAGCAATTTTACATCATATTTAGGAATGCCCTGCTAGATTGCTTAGCCAGCTTAGCAGGCCACCAAAGCATTTTTTCACTATATTAAGGAATGCATGCTCTGCTATATTGTCTAGCCAGCTGAGCATTCCTGCAAAGCATTTTAACACTATATTTAGTAATGCACTGCTAGATTGCCTACTCGCTTAGCATTCCAGCAGAGCATTTTTGCACTATATGTAGTAACGCCCTGCTAGATTGCATAGCCATCTTAGCATTCCAGCAGGGCATTTCTACACTGTATTTAATAACGACCTGCTAGATTGCCTAGCCACCTTAGCATTCCAGCAGGGCAATTTTACACTATATTTAGTATTGCACTGCTTGATTGCCTAGCCAGCTTAGCATTCCAGCAGAGCATTTTTACACTATATTAAGTAACGCCCTGCTAGATTGCATAGCCAGCTTAGCATTCCAGCAGAGCATTTTTACACTATATTAAGTAACGCCCTGCTAGATTGCCCCAGCCAGCTTAGCATTCCAGCAGAACAATTTTACACTAAATTTAGTAATGCGCTGCTATAGATTGCCTAGCCAGCTTAGCATTCCAGCAGAGCATTTTTACACTATATTTAGTAACGCCCTGCTAGATTTCCGAGCCAGCTTAGCATTCCAGCAGAGCATTTTTACACTATATTTAGTAACGCACTGCTAGATTGTTACATTGTTAAAAATGGTATGGGATTGACATACTACTTGACAACTCAGGGCAATGAATAAAGAAACCATTAATCTATGAATTAAAATAAGATAGTTGTATTTTGATAGTTTGTTAATTTGTTGTTAAAAGTTGGTGCTCACATCTATAATGGTGCTTACATCCATATTATTTTGAACTGTTATGAATAAATAAATTTCAGAACAAACCAACAATGGAAGTTCCTGGTAAACAAAAACCAAAACAGACATTTTCTGTTTCACGGGGCTCTGCTGAGGACTTTCTTTTGTTCTGTATCCCGTGTGATAGAGATGGTGTCCGAGTACCAGCAAAAGGTTATTGTTCAACCTGCAAAGAACATCTTTGTGACACTTGTTACAAGCATCACAAGAAACAAACTCCATCACGCCATCATATTCTACTAGATCAAGACTCTATGCCAACTACACCAAGTGTTCCAATCGTAAAAGACGAATTTGATAGTTGTGATGATCATGAAGACGAAAAACTGAAATTCTACTGCAAAGATCATGACATCGTTGTTTGCAGTGTTTGTGTAACGCTGAATCACAGGTTATGTAGTGTGGAATACATACCGAAACTCTCAAAGCATATTCTAGACAGTGAAGAACTTAATGAAATAATGGCAGAAATGAAAGCACTGGAGGATAATTATAAATCACAGATAAAGAGAGTAAAAGATGAGATGAAAGCTATTTCTAAAAAACATGATGACGTAACAAAGGCGATTCATCAATTCAGAAAAGAAATAAATACACGTTTAGACAAAATGGAGAAACATGTTTTCAAAGAAGCTGACAACATTCTTCTTAAACAACAAACGAAACTGAATGATTTATCAACAGGTGTACAAGAAATCACAGATAAACTGACTGAAAAACGTAACCAGCTTGATAACCTGATACAGAGAAAATGCCTTGATAAGCTGTTTGTTGAAATGAAAGAAACAAAGAAACGAGTTGAAGAAATGAGGATGAAGCAAAAACAGTATTGTCGAGTAGATGTTTTCCAGACTGTATCATTTGTCAAAAACAGTGATATTGTCGATATGTTAGATAGACACAAGCAACTGGGAGAACTTATTACAAAGAAAGCATCCATGGGTGAAAATGTTCCAGTGATGAAACCTACATCAACACCGTCTGAGGATAAGACGCTTAATCTTGAGGCTGTTGAAGATATAGATATGAATTCTTCATCGGGAATCACTAAATGTGACATAACCGGGATAGAAATTATAATCCGGACAAAATAATTATTTGTGATTTCAGAAACAATAAAAATGTAAAATGCTATGATATAGTTCAGAAAAAAATTGTATCAGAGATCATACTAGATAATTCACCGTTTGATGTTGCAGCTATAACGGACGATAATTTTGTCGTTACTGTACCTTATGATAGAAATATTCATTTCATGTCGCTAAGAAATCAACGCATAGTTTCTGATCGTAAAGTTATTATCAACGAGAAATGTAATGGAATTGCTTACAGCCAAGATAAGCTTGTTGTGTCATGTAATTATGATCCAGGAAAAGTTTTAGTTCTTGACCTACAAGGTAAAATATTGCAAAGTTTTTGTGGAGATAATAGTCTGTTCTGTTTACCCCAGTATGTCACCGTGAATACAGCGGGAACGTCTATATATGTTAGTGACTGTGGTTCTTACTGTGAAGGCTGTTAAACAACTAGAACTGGCAGGGAAACGTTATAAATACCTATCAACCAGCACAGGGAGGAAACTATCTACGAGGTATTTGTGAATTAAATGATGGCACATTTTTTGTTTGTTTGGCTCATTGAAAGTGACGACAATTTGCGGAGAGTATCAGACAGCTGTAAGCCGTGTGAGATAACGATCAATGAGAAGCTTGGTAAATGGTTTCCTAGAGCTGTGGCATACTGTAAGAAGTCTAAAAGACTTTATGTGCCTTATTCTGAAACAGGGCCTTTTGATCCAAAACATCGGATAAAAATCTTTAAGGTTGACTGGTGTTAAGTTACATCATGATGGACATTATACATTTAGTTTGAACTTATACATGTTTCGATGTAACAGTTGAAAAAGACATTCTAGAGTTATTATTCAAAATAATGTTTATATGATAATGTCTTTTGAAATCGTAATAGTTGGCTCGAAAAATATTCTGTCAATATTTTTTGTTAATTATGTACATTTATTTTAGGAATGATTTCAATACATACTAAGTCTTTAATAAAATGTTAAAGACGGTCTGTAAATAACTTTTTTCAGTCGAATAGAATAGAAATTTTCCTTATGATGAAATCCTGACCCAATTCTCTTTAGTGATTGATTTAAATTCCAGAAGAGTTATGTTTAATTAAACATTGAATTTATCACACACCCGTGCCGATTTTGCGACTCTGTAAATATGGTATTGCACGGCCGTGCATATATTTTGACGTGACGTCATTAGCGTTATACAAACATAGTGTAAAGAAGCGCTAAATGTTAGCGTTATACTATAGGCGCGTCAATGAAATATGACTCTTATTTTACCTTAAACGGTTTTTATTTTTGGTATGTGATAAATAGAATATTACATTCGTATAAGTTCATTACTGAATTTATTGCACTCGTTGAATAAAATAATATTATGCTCGCCAGAGGCTCGCATAATATAATTTTATTCAACTCGTGCAATAAATTCTGTATTAACTTTACACTCATTCAATATCCTCTATATAATAAAATGTTTCATACTATGGAAGCCTTGGAGGGTCACTTTTGAGTTTCGACTTACGATGTTTTACTTTTGACTTTTGACTTTTGATTTGTGACTTACGTCTTATGACTTTTGGCTAACCTATTTTACACGTGCTTTAGAAGCTGAAAGCAGCAACTTTGGTTTCAGGTATGTTTTTAAACGTTTTAAAAAATTTCATTGAGATTTGTCATGAAGGAGAGGATGTGTTAAGGAGGGAATTTAATGTTATTTGATATAATCCCATAGTGGTAATATATCACAGACTTCATTCCACAAGTGTGACTATGTGTTATGTGCAATCTGCTGTGTTCTAAATATGTTCATTATATTAGTGCTTATACATTTTTTGTCCTCATCACAAAATCTGTCCATGAGTTACAAACAAATTTTTACAAGTAGACTTTACGTCTTAAAATGGTATATGGTGCACAGTATTAAACATGTGTCGCAATTCAGCATTTTATTGAGCTAACACAGACTCAGTATTTCGCTAAAGTACTTAGATAATGTTGACCAATTTCGTAAAGAACTGCAAGTGCTATGTTCATACTGACAAGTACAAAGTTATCTGAGCACCATTTGCATTTAGCATCAATGTTTAATTTTGTTGCATATTTTAACAATTAAGAAAAGAACACTTAAGAGCAAACATAGATAAAGGACCAGTTAGAACAAAATATCCAACTAGCATTTTAAATGTTATATTTCCTCGCACCTATTAATCTTTAAAAGACGGAGATTTACCCATTTATTATACTATGAATGTATAAAGACAAAAGGTAACGAGGATGAAAACCTTGATGTTGATCTGTGTCTTCATCATTATACTGTTCGGCATTACCAAAGCTACAATGCCAAGATACCTACCCTCAACATCTATAACAAACAAAACTCTGCTGATAATAGAGTACTTTCTTGTACGGCATGGTATTACGACGTCATTTAGTACAGTGAATAGACTTTTTAAACGCTTAAATTTAAAACGGCGTAATGGAATATATATACTCCTTTTGAGACGGTGTCTGATGTTAAAAACAGAGAAATACAAACAAGTGGGCAATGCATAGGGTACAGTACAATACAGTACAATATGGCGTAGTTTTATGCTGCATTACCACATGTACGTCATGGGGGACGACGTCATGGAAATAATAACAGATGGTATTGAGATGCGGAAAGCTCATCGCTTATGCCGACGCGTATACTACGCCAAAGGACCAGTTTTATATGACATACGTATGGACGGTTAAACTTAAACTTTAAAGATTTTGTATTCATGGTGCTGTGAATGGGTATTGTAGAAAAATAATATGGTTAGAGGTTTCGGACTCAAATAACAACCCACACCTTATTGCAAGATAATTTTAGACACCTTTACTGAACATGATCAAGTCCCCCCACCCAATACTACGTTGTGATGTTGGTACGGGAAACTGCATTGCTTTACTATTGCAGCAATACTTCAGACACTATTCTACAGATCCGATTGCTGGTACTCGAAGCATTGTAGCTGGAGAAAGCACATCTAACCAACGCATTGAGAAGTGGTGGTGTAAATTACGACGAAATGGAATCAATTGGTGGATACATTTTTTTAAAAAGACTTACGCGATACATGTGTATTTAATGATCTGGACCCGATACATTGTGAGAACTTAAAATTTTGCTTCATGGACCTCATTCAAACCGAGTTAGACCGGATTGCACATGAAATAAGGCAACAAACCAGTTATTCTGCTATGTGTGGTAACCTGACACAATGTTTTTTACCAGGTCTGTATGAAACTCACGTCGGCAATGCAGTTAACTTGAGAGACGCAAACATTTACAAAGAACATGTAGGCAATGTGGGGAATTCGTAGAATTAGCACCCCTTCTGAAGCCAGATCTATTGATGCCATTGGACCCCGATTTAGCACTACAACTGTGTACCGAGTTGAACGATTAAATTTTAAGAATAGATTTAATATAAATACGCTTTACAACGACTAATACTGATATTTTCGTGTTATTGATATATACTAGGTTACTATAGGTTAAGTTTCAAAAAATGATTTTTTTTAAATCATAAAGACGATTTCACTTCATTATATGGTTGTTTTAAGATATTGGTTTGTAAATATTTAGCAAAATGTTTACAATTTATTTGTGAGTTATCATTTGAGTTATAACCACTCTAATTTGCATAATAAGGCATTGTAAAAATGACAACATTGTTGTATTGTATACCTAAAGGACACCTGTATGCAAAATTTAAGCAAAATTTACCGTACGGATTTGGAGTTGTAGGCATTATTATGAGTCAGAACATATACATTAAAAGGCTTTTTAAAAGAAATACATGCATTGAAAAAAAATATCCGTTGACATTATCATGTTTTGATAATATATTTATATTATATATTATATCTAATAGATATATCTAATATATAACGTAATATCATGTCTTGCAAGTGATGCTTGTTTAGATGCAAATAATAACATTCTAGTAATGAACTGTGCATGCTAAATGCATGACTATTCTCGACACGATATAAATATGCATTTAAATGTTTCTTTACCCCACCCATTTGAACATTTTCTATCATATCATTCTAAATTTAAAAAAAAATCACTAAAATTACATTTAGTCAAAGGGCTTGTATCAAAGTTTGCTAAAATCTTTCTAGAAGTATACTGATAAATTCTGTGAAATATGTAAGACTTTTACCGGCCAGTTTGTAATATATAAAGCATTGAAAAAGTTATATGTCGAATTTGCTCTTAGATTTAGCATTGATTAGGCAATGAATATCTGTAAAAATGATAATAATAGAAAACGAGCATATTTTTGCATCTAGATATAGCTATAAAAATACAAAAATACTGAAGAAAAGAAAATGAAGAAAAAAAAGTTGGCTCCTATGGGATTCGAACCCACAACCATCTGATTTCATGCAACTAATGTAAATACTCTTGAAATGTAGGTAGTGCATTACAATGGTCATACCTTAACGGGTTATTTCTTAAACAGTCTTTGTATGGTATTTTTCACGAAAAGCATACGTGTAGTGGGAATCTTCCTAAAGTTATTTAAAAAATCAAATCTAAACACATTTATTGTACAAGTTAATGGTCCTTTCCAACAGCAGCCTGTAAATATTAATTTGTAAAGTTCTTACATGACAATATAGGTATGTGCATTTTTGTGACTTTTTACGTAAAATACATGCTGTATTTCTTTTTGATTTTGGCAAACGTATTACGAGATAAACTGCACTATATGAATCGACTTCTGGTCGTATCTTTTCTATCAAGCCCTGGTAACAAAAAGGCTGCCCGACTAGGAATAGAATCTCGGTCTCCCGCGTGACTGGCAGGACACTTTCCACAATGCCAAATGTCACAGGGGCAGAAATATATGCAGCCATATCGGGATTCGAACCCGGACCCCCTTACAGGGCTAGTTCTGTCCCGACCGAAATTGCACATCATCTACTGAATAGATTCGTACAGTGACATATAAGTTATACGTGTAATTTCAAGTATATGTAATTAGATTAAAATGTCTTATTCATTCGCAACAAATAGCAACCGTACTTTATAGGATGTATTATGGTATTTAAAAGGAATATATATGATTGTTATTTCAAAAATAATAATTGATCTTTGTTATAAATGCTGACTTATTTAGTCGTTTTTTAGGTTTTGCCTTGTAACTTTTCACTTATAATTTATCACTTTTTACTTATGACTTTCATCTTTTGACTTTTGACTTATAACTTTTACTATTTTCTGTTACTCTTTTGCCTTGGTATAAACATTAGTTTTACTTGATTTTAGATTAATGCAAAATAAGCAAATGTGTGATACAATCACCAAACGCAAGGAAGCACATCAGCCGATAGTGGTGTTGAAATCATATAATGTTTACAAGTACATTTAGCCACCAGCCTCATTTTTGCATTAGAATCCTCATTTTTTGACAATTTATTATTATGTTATTGTAACTTTGTTATAACCAAAATAAATCTGTAATTTACCACCGGAATAAACAGTATATAAATGTTACAGAGATTTTTTTTTATCTATTTAGAGATAGTGTTCCCTTCAAATTATAAGTAAGAGGTTGAAATAAGCAAAGTAGAATTAGAATAGCAATCACTATAGAAGTAAACTTTGTGGAACCAGCCAACTCCCTCAACAGGCTACCTAGATATACCTCTACCGAGAGACCACACTACCAAAGGTTATTACCTCTAGGTCAAAACCGTGACAGTTTGGCAGAGCTATCAATACTTTATTTGGAATAAATGCGTTTAAACAGATAACAACAAACATTGTTTATTCTACAAACGTGCTTTATTTTGTTTAACAAAATTGTTGTCTTATAAGAAAACAAATGTATTACTAGTAGATATGCAAAAACAAACTGCATTTTCAAGAGATTACTTAATTTTAAAAAAGAGATTAGAAATACAGAGGTAAACATTTTGTTTCTAAAATAGCACATATGCCTTACTTAAAAGCTAACACTAAGAAACAGCTAAAAATAAACACTGCCCTCAACAAAAACTTCAAGTATTTACGTCACAGAAGACATATATATATGCAATATTTCTACAAAACAAGACATTGTTGATACGTTACTGTTGAAAAAAACTAAGAAATCATGAGTGTTATAACGAAGCTTTTGAAAAGATAAGATAAATTAGGTAAACTAGCAATGCTAGAGTGTCTGTATTATTATTGAAGTCATGATTTTTAAAATCATTGTCAGAGCGTTATTTCTTCATTTCTAAATGTTCAAAAGAGAGAAAAAGAAAAAAACAAACAGTCTCAAGCTAAAAATTTCCTAGTTAACTTTAAGAAACTGTATACATTGTATAATATATATATTAAATAACGTCCACAAGTTGTTGTTGTTTTTTTCGAAGAATGACCGACTTTATATGTAATGGAAATCTCATAGTCTTTTGTAATGAGCATACCCCCAACCCACAGCATGTCGAAAAAGGGAATGTGTAACTTAGGAGAACGATTAAATGTTAAAATCAAAAGTTTTGTAAACAACACAATGCACTCTGTCTCGCTGAGACATATCTGCCAGTAAAGTCAAATTAATGCCTTCAACAATTTTTGAGATAATTATGAGTTTAACAAAATCTAAGAATGAAAAAAAAAACAAAAAAAAACACTCACAACAAAGAGAAGTTTCTAAAATGTATGCTATCTATGATAGAAAGAAGTATGTTTCTTTCTGCCTCGCCAAGCTATATGAATATGCAAAGTTTGATTTCGGTACCTTTAATATAAGTTTTAAAATTTACAATGGCCAAATACTGAAAATTATGAAAGCCAGAATTATGAATTCATGATTTTTCACACTTGTCCCTGTCTCACCATGACCTGTCTATCGATACAAGTTTTATACCATATTGTTGGGGTTAAAACTTGAAAATTATCAAGCGTCTGAAACAAGTGTGAAAAAGTAACACTCGTATTCCGAAAATGACTGAATAATTCCATAGAAAATAACGAATAAAACCAATTCACCAGTGTTTGGACATTTTGCAATTGCTAAACTGTACTACTTTCCACTCGAAAGTAACGCTGTTTTGCAATGAAACCTCTTAGTCTTCTAAACTGGCTCCGAAAACTTGACAAATATGTATTGCTGATGCTCTTGCAACTGCTTTGTAGATGAAACCATTCGACAGCACGTCCTTAATTCCTACAGGTAGCTTAACTAGAATTAAAATTGAAAACATTAAAAGTATGTGTTCTCTCAATTGAAATGAAATACATATATATACAAAATGAAATACAAAAAATCCCTTAATACATAACTGTATACAAAAGTTTATATACAAATAACATGTACTTTGTACTGGGTAGGTGTCCTAAGTTATTGATACTGAACACGTGTATAAAGTTACAATATTATATCATAACTGGTTTATGGGACCATATTTCATAAACCTTAAGACAAAACATTTTAGCTTTAAAAATGGGCATAAGTGTGTCAAATTGTGAGCCACTCATACGAAACTTGGTCATTGACCTTAGATGTCAGCACTTAATATGTGTTTTAAGTTTCAAAGGAATCGCTAAAATAACTTTTGAGAAACCATTTTTCATGAAAATTCTAAACCATAAATTCAAAGTCGAAAAAGAGGCATAATTTGATAACAATGAAATTCAGAGATTTCTAACTTAGAAAGTGTTCTAAACAAGTGTGTGAAGTTTCAAAGCTGTATGACTTATTGTTTTTGAAATACCATTTTTCATGAAACTTTTTAACTATAAATTTCTTTGTCAAAATAAGGCCTATAATTTGGTCTATATTCAATATAAGATGGACGAAGAATGAACTACGGGTGAAAACCGATTGAAACTGCAGCAAACAACAATGCGAGACTTATTTGGATTTAAAACTGGAACCCATATAAAAAATAAAGCGTTTGATTCATACGCTGTATGTCAATTTGATATTATATATGCCTGTTCCGGATATCAAAATAAAAAATAGATACCCAATGCAATGCAAGCAAAGTATTTTCTTTCCTAATCAATTAAAAAGTCTTATATAAGAATAACATTCTGTTCTTGCATATGAGTACACATATTTTGTTTTTTAAATAAGTCTCCAGGAAACTTAGGTAAATGAACTTACCTCGTCTGAATCATTGTCATATTCTGCCATATTTTCCTTGGAAATTATGAGGCAAGCACGTGGGACAATAACAAATTCCATAAGTCAAAAATCAAAAGTCATAAATCAAAAGTCACAAATCAAGAGTCATAAGAAAATAGTAAAATAAATCAAAAAGTCGAAACTCAAAAGTGACCTTCCAAGGCTTCCATATGTTTCCCATTTCATTTTCTTTTCTTCGTTTTTACTTTACTGTATATATTCCCTTATGTTGACATACGTTAACTTAAACGTAATTTATTCAAAAAAATATTTTTCGTCAGTAAGAAAAAGTCTTCTTAATATCCAAGGGTATATAGTGACTGAACAGATTGAAGACAATATAAGTTCATGTTTTGCCATAACTCCTTTCAATTATATAATTTTCTTCACATGAACGATAAATAACTTCACTTTCAATTTACAAAAAGAGTGGAGCAATCATTTGTTATTTTAAGCATATTTTTATTTTATACTTACCATTTTCTACATCAGCTGTTGATCATCATTGTAAAAATCAATCTTTTCATATATATAGACAAGTCAGCTCAACTTGACAATGAAAAACTTAAAATAAAATCACTTTAAAATTCAAAAGTTTACATCCAAGAAAGGATATTAAGTAATATAATAAAGAGTTACAATACCATGAAGCATTATTTTCCACTATTTACTAATTTCACACATTATTATCATCTCAAGCTATATACGCTAAAACATCACTGGAAAATGATATTACTTATTGTATGATGAATATTGTTATTTAAAAGTTGAATGAAGTCAGATATTTTAGACCTAAGACTATTAGATAATAGTGTCGTCTGCTATGTCCTATTAGGTAACTGTCCGGCTGTCCGGTTAGCTCAATAGGTAAAGCATTCGGCTGTGAATCGGTCGACCCTGTATCGATGCCCGGACAATGCATGTAACTTACGTTATGATAGTTTATGAAATCCTTTCTACCGTCATTCGCACTGTACCTTTGATTTGGCTTGTTCCGTTATTTACAAAAGTAAAGACAATTTTTACTACTTAACAGCTTGACAGTCTGCCCATGAACGATGCCGTAGTTTATCTGTTCTCTGGTGATTTCAGACTGAGGGTAAACTACCACAACAGCAACATGTGCGGTGGGAGAAGGAAACTTTTAAGCTATTTATATTTCAATAATATTATCATTTAAAAAGTTTTGGTTATATAAATTAAAGTCAATAGGTCCATTATCAAAGGTTAGTAATGCCATAAATAATTATGTTTATAGTATCTAGTATTAGACATAACAACACACCACGAAATAATTATATATGTATGTTGTTGATGAGTGTGGGATACATGATCTGACAAATCTATAAATATCTATATACATAACAAAAATAATAAATTGTTGCAGAATCATATAAAATGTTCATATTAAATCATATAGAACTTTGTCAACATTCAAGAAATATTTTTATAAGAATACCAAAATCTTTTCTATCGTTATTGAAAATTGTGCCAATTGAAGACCATTCCCCTTTTCACTATATCAACTCGCACGTACACATCTTTTGTATAAAGATATAAAATCAAAGCACAGAAGGCGCTGAATTTGTTTGGGTCTCAGAATGTCAGAAAGGTGAAGGTTGTGAAATTATAAAACAATTTATTTTTGTATATTGCCACCAATGCTTTCCAGCGTTTTAATTGTAGTAGATTGGCTATAAGACTAATTGCAGCACTGATATTCAAACCAATGTTTATTTGACTTAAACAATTTGAAAAAAAAAATGAGTTGCCTTAACTGGGATTTGAACTCCAGACATCTCGCTTCCTAAGCGAGTGCGCAAACCCCTCGGCCACAGTGAATTTATATGTTAACGGCCTGAAGAAAATCGAATTATTCTAAATAAGGGTTTGTAACGACGCTAACTGTTGTTTAACACTTGTGTTAAATCATTGAGCTTACTATAAGCATGTATATCTATAAAGAATAAAACAACATTAGAAATCTTCGACCATCCGGGAATTATTTTGCTTGAAAATTAATGCGCCTGTCATGTGACCATATTTACACAGTGATCTCCCCTGAATTATTCAGCCTTAGTGTTACATATAAAGGGAAGTAACCGCATAAAAAAGCGGACTACTTTCGGCATTTGCAATTAACAGCATTAGAGTCTGAAATTTCGCTACCATTATTTGTTTGGTCTGACGACCCAAACAAATAAAAATTAATCAATGGTAAAACAAATTTATCATTTCATTAATACATGTATGTGCAACTGTAACATATGTCATTAAGCTTCAGTTTTGAAGGAAAAAAAAAACAAAGTGAAAACAAAAGGACAAAATATGAAAAATATTTAGTGTCTTTATTTTCATTTAATTTTCTTTTACTTTAATATGTTCGTGACGTTAATCTGACAGCCCTAGCAGCCGGAACAAGTTTTGCCTAGTCCGGTTGTTCTGCTTGTTCAGGCTGGCTGGAATTCGCTTCCAGCTCAAAAGGCTAGCCTGAGATAATACAGAAATTACTGTTCAAAAAGACCATTGGTTTATTTTATTATTTAATTTGATATTAGTTAAACACCCCATCTCCGATCAGGTTTAACTGTATTATCTCTGGTTAGCCGGATCACCCGGAACAGCTCGAACAATTGGACAAGGCAGAAAACTATTGAGTCACAAAGTACATTTTGATAATGTAAACAGATATACCAAAATTAACCGTCGTTCGAGCAAAATTTATAAAAAGGTTAAATTGATATCTGTTGAAGAGTTCCCAAGTATTGTTTGATAATGTGATCAGTATGGTTGCTAATTTGGTACATTGCGCGTTGCGTTGTCGATAGCGAAAACGCATCTTATATCTTCAGAGCCTTTTTGTCTTGTCACTAGCGACAATACGACAAAGCGCCAAACCGCTCGTTGTCGCACTTTCGTCTTGTCGTCCTACATGTACCTTTAGCGAAGCACGCCAGCGGTGCGATGTCTCGCGGCGCGTTGTCGCGATGTCGCCCTGTCGTGCGGCTTATAAGCCAATCCTTCGATTTGAACCGAGCGACAATGTGACATCCCGACAACACGCTGCACGACAACGCACCGCTTTGCGTACATCGTTAGCGACAGGCCCAATCTCCTACGCAGTGATCTCCCCTTATCAGTACAGAGATCTCTGGCATCACAAACATTTTTATCAATATTTTGATATTTCATAAGTTTTAGCTTTTGGATTTATTTTTCATTATTTTGCATACTTTTGATAATTTTTTGATAAAATATAACGAATGTAGGTACGAATAGTTAAAATAAAACAGAAAGAGAAAAATGACGTTAGATTTTTATGTAATGGTCGATAATACATTTGAATTTCGACATTATGTCATGTGACTTTCATCATCATGGGGGTCTGTGAAGGCAGTTAAAGGAGGTAATCACCGTTTGGCGCTTTGTCATGTGTCGCTAGCGCCAACACGACGCACAAAAGCGTTCAAAATCAGCCACCATAAATCAGATATATTATCTGATTTCAATATTAGTTGTATGAAGACAAAAGTTTATCATTATAATGTTTAATATTTTAACAAAAGAGAAAAGCAAAATATTTGATTAGCTCTAATTACATGTAGCAACACGATGATATAGAATGTATAGTACATAAAGTGACATGGTTACTAGGCTTATCTGAAGAGAATACTGATAAATAAAATGCGTTATTTTCATTCCGTAATTTTCACTGTTAAAAAATTATTTTCACTGCAGTTGAACATAACTGGTGTCTTGCCGGACTACTTTCTTTAAAATTCTACCAGTACACAAAATTTAAGGGAAAGTTTTTCAAATTTTATCGCAAAAAAGAGAAAAATGTACATAATAAACAGAAAATTCAAGTTTTTTCTACAAATACATGATTTATTTTCATCGAGTGGTATGAAAATAAATATTTCATGAGTGGTTCGTTGATGTCTATAAATATACATGTAATAGAGATTATATGTGAGTAATAACTTAAGTTCCCAAGGATATGCGACCCCTTTTGGAGATCACTTTTTTAATTAGTACGAAAAATGTTGTAATAAGTCTCATGTAGGTACGGATTACTATTTATCTTACAAATGATCAGAAATTTAACATCTAAATTTAACAAATCGCCGCTAGATCGCAAGAAAAATCTGATATTTTTGTTGACGTGGAGATTTCACGACGTCTTCACGGCGTCCTCACAGCGAACATGGCGTTGCTACGGAGCTTCCATGGCGTTGTAGTGCGTTCTTATGGCGTTTTAATTGGCCATTGTCTGCGTTCGGACTGCTTCTGCGTTCTTTGCGCTTCCACTGCGCTTTCACGGCGCTCAAATGGCGCTCTCGCGGCGCTCACACTGCGCTGAAATCGTGCTCACGTCTGAATAGTCGTGTACCTGCTGCACCTGCATGCAATCAAGCAATATTCCAGCTTGCTGCCGTTCATCATCCATGGTGAAAAAGACATTTACTTGCATGCACATTTTATATATACAGTGAAATCCCTCTATTAAGACCACCAAAGGGACTGACCTTAAGTGGTGCAAGTAGTCTTAATTGGAGATATAATTATCAAGGCATATACATTTCATGACCGCTTTATTTGAATTTTTATGTGTAAACATGTTTAAACAATTATATCATAACCTTTTATATTACTATAAGCTGATTTTATAATATTTATTCCTAATTAGAACATAAGTCTGAAGGTATTTAATATCAAAAATTAAATTTTCATACGTCTTGTTTCATGTACGTAATTTACCTATAAGATTTAATTAAGAAATTAATTCTTCACAAAATACCTGTGCAGAAAGTAACAATAAAACACTCTGAACTTTATTTTCTCACCTTTATACAATTTTCCAATCATAACAGTTTTAACACCTTGTTTCATCAAGTGTCATGCGGTGTCAAGGAAATTCATGCAGATGAATCACAACATACTTGTGATCTGAATAGGTATTGACTGGAATATCTGTGGTTTTTGTCTCAATAATAAGTTTAGATAAATACAACAATGAATTGGGACTGAAACTAATGATCTTAAAAATGTATAAAAGGGGTGGTCTTTACGGTGTCCTTACTGCGATCCCACAGCGCTCTTATCATACCGCCGAGTGACGGCGTTTGTTTTGAGCATGCTCAAAATGCGCGCCGTCGGTCGGCGTTCTTTGCGATGCCATCGCGATGCTGGGGCGATGCTGGGGCGATGTTTGCGACTTTACTGCGCTCACCTCGGCGTTCTGATTTTTTGTTGGACGCTGTGAGAACGCCGCCCTAGTGTGACAGGGGTATTAATTAGTATTATGTGAAATACAACTTTTGAGAAAAGTGTCAACCAATTACCGAGTGTTCCCTATTAAAGTTATATCTAATAACATAAGGTATACACAACACGTACATGAATCCACGATAAGGTTGACCGTATTATCTCCCATATTTATTATATATATATATATATATATTTATATATATATATATATATATATATATATATATATATATGCATAATAATTTCCACTGTTATTATTATAAACCAAGGATCGGACTGATCAGTCCTTATATTATACAATTTTACACCTCACCATATTACTACGTACATCGCATTCCGTAAAAAGCTTTACAGATAATGCGACAATTTACCTTTATCCCTGACAGTCATTTAGTCAATTTTCTATATCAAGTTATTATCATCACATAGTGTTTGCATTCTATTATTCAAAATAAACATATTCTGTATGAAAATCTAGACTTAGATAAAATCTGCAGAAAGTATTTAACCAACCAGATGAACACAGTTATCTTTAATGTTGGGCAAGTGAAACAGGGACATCATTCAGATCATGATCCGTAATTATTATGTTATAAAATTAAAGTGCCATACTATGTTTTGTATAATCTGATTTCAATAAACAAAAAATTGCCTAGTATATTCAATAATAGGACACATTTTGTAATTTAAACTCCGCGACTTATATTTTGTATACATGTATATTTGTACAATTTATGTGACGGTTTACAGTGAATTGCTAAAACCAGTTAAATATAAAACCTTATTTGTTACTGTTTGATATTGATAATTAAAGTTTATGGCACAGTTCTGTGTAATGAAATCATCGCTTGACCACGTGTTGTAACGCATTATCTCATAATTTAACATTAAAACTGTTGCTTGGTTAAGGAATAACTTCTGTCAGTTTCATAAAAATATTATTCTCGGGGATTTAAGCATTTCTGTATGTTTAATTCAAACCTTGGACACCCGTTGTACCGATACTTACATTACCTGATTCACTAGTTAATGATTGACTGCCTGGTTTAATATATATGAGCCGCGTCAAGACAAAACCAACGTAATGCGTTTGCGACCAGCATTGATCCAGACCAACCTGCGCGTCCGAGCAGTCTGATCAGGATCAATGCTCTTCGCTATCAGTTTCTCTTTTTGTAGAGTTTGTAAGCGAACAGCATGTATCCTGATCAGACTGCGCAGACGCGCAGGCTGGTCTGGATCCATGCTGGTCGCAAAATAAAATTTTCAATACAGATTGTGAGATACATAAAAATATTAAAGAATAAGAAGCTTTAAAAACAAAAAAAAAACGCATATATATACGAATGACTTACAGTCGAGCATCGGAAATTCATCAACATACATTTGTATCTTACGAAATTTTAATTTGAAAACGGTATTTGCGCGCGCTGAAATGATTAATGTTTATTTGAATAAATCAAATAAAAAGAACTTATATGCTTGTGTTCTAAAAATAATTGGCGGCATGCACCGAATTTCGTTTTCATTTTACAACACTTGAAAAATTACTACAGAAAATATGTTGTTCTTTTTATAGTTTTGTTTTCAACAAGAGTGTATGTTTTAAGTTCATTTAAAATAACCATATGTTCGAGATTATAGCATCGGGACGTCTTTTTGAAGCAGAATCTTCCTGGTAGCCCATTCTTCGTTCGTTAGTGGTAAAGGAGACGACAGCACTGTCAAGGCATCAACTTCCTGACTGACGACAACAAAAACGGCGTTCATTAGCGCCAAACCTCCAGAGTAAGTTACGACAGGTCAACCAATTACCGTACCTCTGGTACTTGAGATGACTTGACCTTGACCTGCCGTGTGCCTTCTCCGCGACGTGCATATCCCTGGAGGGATTTGAAGAAGTTTCAACAAAAACCTCCAAAACACGCTATTTATAACACCATTCATAGCACTGACGCTTCGATGTTCTCATCTATTTGCGGGAAATGGTCGACAAGGAAAACCCTATGTAATAACCGCACACCCTGTTAACAGATTTTCCGCAGTATATATTTTAAGCTAGCGAGGTTTAAAATCTATCGATTAACTACCATTAGTTGGTTGAGTGTTGGCGGTAAAAAATAAGATATAACTTCCTGATCAATTTTCACTTAGGTTGATTCAATTTTGAATAAGCTTTGCAGATAGGTATTTTTTCAAGAAATATTTAGCTTTAATATTTATCCGAAGCCGTCAAAGTCAGCGACGAGTAATGAAAATGGGAATAATTTTCTGAAACGTGATTTTATTCGAAATTTGCTTCGGGAGAAGACAACTTTCTGTCCGTAGAGAATGAATATTAATACTCGTCACAAGACAGTGTCTTATTGATCTAAATTATGGTACATGTAAATATGTATAATTTTTATGTTCAATTAAAATGTTGCTTAACTTGCAGTTGTTATTATCATTCAATGATATTAAAATGACATAAAGTATCTATGGTGAACAGTCCTAGAATATTTTGATAAGGAGCCGTCAGTTGTAAAATGGTATTATGATATTATAATGAACAGTCGTCATACCAGTGGTATGTCATTTATGAATGGTTTATGATGGTTTTTAGGTTTTTCAAAATTTGCATGATTAACAATCCGAATGTAGCCCTCAATGATTTGTTTGTTTGTTTGCTTCATTTTACGCCTTTTTCAACAGTATTTCAGTCATATAGGCGGGTAGTTTCCTAACCATCGTTCCTGGAGAGTTACACCAGTACTAGACTACCTTCCTCCGCGCTAAACTACCAAAGCATCTCCCGGGGATCGAACCCACGCCAGAGAGGTAACTGGATTAGAAGTCATCGACTCTAACCCCTCGACCACGGAGGCGGACTAGCCCTCAATGAAATGTTCTGGAATATTAACAAAATGAATAGTCAACCATATTAAAACAACCATATATATGAATGGTTGACGATAAATGACGCAATGTGCATATCTTCTTATTTAACAGCACATTTTAAGCAAAAAGAAAAGAAACTATAAGTCTGAAACATTCTGTCATAGCCTCCCCATCAGAACATTCAGTGCTTTGATTTATTCTACAGCAGTGATATGTTGAAATGCATTGATATCAGTCTTAAGGATTGCATTTATGAATTAACGTCAGATATACGTATCGCAGGCGTATAGTGCGTTTCAAGGTCAGTTACTAGTATCCCTCTCCCCATGACCCCTCTACAACAACAAAAATTGTTCATATGAATAAATCATTTAATAACATATATCATTTACACATCACAAATCAGTATTATAAAAAATAACGTATCTGTCATCCGTAAAATAAACAACATATTACAACAGCGTGATCAACGGATAGACAAGAGCAAATCTTTATTCAAATACATTTAGATTTCTAACAGTATATTTACGGAGGTATTTTACTCGGATCCGCTGTTCCTTTCATTGTACAGTTTCACAAACATTGACATATACAGAGTTTCGATAATTCTTATAAAAAAACATAAACCTTTTACAAATTGAACCATTACCTATTACTACCTGATACCCATTCACTACATCATAGCGTCCCAGCCAACATTCTATATCGGCCCGACATCAAACCGACATGGTTTTCTATGACGGCCCGATGTCGGCTTTAATATCGGCTGCAAATAGGAATGATGTTGGCCCGACATCGGCAATACAATATCGGGCCGATTTCTTAACGATATAGGCCCGATATGTCTTGCCGACATCGGGCCTACATCAAAACAATAGCGGTGCGATGTCAACCAACAGTAGAAAGATATCGGTCCTATATCGACCAGGTATCATCCTTATGCTAGCATGTTGATGACATCTAACAGGATGCATTTGTCATAACCTGCAAAAACACAAAATAAAAGATAATTATTTTACAAAATAAGATAACAAAGACATATATTTTAACTTAAATGTGCAAATGAGAATCACAACCATGATAATGCATGTCGCGAAATCATGTGACAAATATTTTCAAACATAATTTTACATCTAAAAAAGAGACAAACAGATAAATTTTATTTTTCCAATAACTTTAATTGTAAAAATCAAATCGTTAACAGCGTTTACAAATTTGTTGAATCATCATTACATTAATAAACATGCTTTTCATCACCTTCCTTTGTTAGCTTTTCTTTTTGGCGCTTAATCTGTTTATTGTAGGACTGCAGTGAATATTTCAAGCTTTTCCTTTAAATTTAATAAAATAGTGATGTTTCTGTAGTAAAAACATAAATATTGAAATTAATTACAAACTACATATCATTTCCAAACTCAACTATGATTATTTCAGAAATTCATATCAAAATGTACATTTATTTGCAGCATGATTTTCAATTCAACAAAAAACGCAATATCTTACCGATGTCAATCCGATATACAAAATAGTTGCATTAATAGGTCATGTAGGCCCGACGCAGACCCGATATATCTTTTTTGATGTAACACGAAATGTGGAAATGTGGTTAATGTGGTTCTAGTAATTGAAATCATATACAGGACAATTTATTCACATCATTAAGTAAACAATGCCATTGCAATTAGAGTTTTTCAAAAAACTCAATATGTCGGCACTGCAGCGGCCCGACGTCGGCCAATATTCGGCGTATTTTGCCGAAATGCCGACATTAATCCTATATCGGCCCGATATGGTCATGCTGGCTGGGGTACAGGTTGACTGCTCGTTTCATGACTGCACATACGCTTGTTCGAATCCTAGAATGGCACTTTGTTTTAAAGAAACTTAAATCTAAAAGACACATTGGATTTAAGTTCCTCGTGAATTTACACACAAACCAGATTATTTGAAACATTAAAGACACATTATGCCTCAGAATAAATTATGTTTTACTTATAAAGAAAGGACAAACATGAATTTTATTATAATCAAATATTGGTTTTAGAGAATGTTTGATGCTTGTTACCTAAAGAAAGTTATGATAAATGTGAAATAATTTGTCATATAAGTAGCAACATGTAAACAACGTTGTATATTGACTTCCATACAAAATATTAATTTCAATTTAACTGTACTTATTGCCAAAAAGCAACTGATGGAAAAGATGGTACATGTCATTGACAAATGAGTAAATATTTGGATACTGTAAAAGTATACCAACATTTAAAAACAAACTAAAGCATTTCTAAGGCATAATGGGCATTTAAGTTTTAAACATATTCGCATCCAGCAGAGTTAAAGCCTACTGAATAATAGGCAATGGAAGAAAATAGATATAAACAAATTTGCCAAAATTATTGAAAAAGAGGCACTTGAATATAGAATAAAAATACTATTAAGATATGTTTGATTACTGTTAAAAATATTTTGCTTAACATTTTTACTTTAACTTTCAGCTGTGGAAAACATCGCATATTTGAAAATGAAACTATATCACGATTACGAGCATACGATTATACATAATAAAAAAGAAAAGAAAATTGTAATATAAAAAACCCCTGCACAACCTATATCATAATGGTACGACAGATATCGTGTTCGAATGATATTGTAGTATGTGTTTATTTGCACATTTGAAACATGTAGACGGTTTTAAATTTTGATTGGATTACAATGAAACTTCCGCGTTCCGACAAAATGGCGATGAAGGGCGTTTGTGTAGGAGAAGTTATCCCGATTTAAATAAAGGAAAATACATTTTTGAGGTATTTATATCTTGTATTTATGAATTTTCAAAAGTTATCATGTACATATAAATAATCTTGCATGAAACTTACACAGATAGTTAATGTATATTGATATTATTGAAAAATAAAAACGAGGTCGAGTCAATATGTTGATACTTGAAAATTAGAATCCTTATATCTAACAAAACATAAAACTTTATTTGATATCTCACATCTTGTGCTTATTGTATTTTGAAGAAAAAAAAAGAAAATATGCATATCTAAACCTAATATATTATTCATCTGATTTAACAATATACAAAACAAAGGAAAATACTAGTAACATACAACCTTATGAATATTTCTTCCAGAAATTTTCTACAATTATGATTGAAAATATGACTGACAATCATTCAATTTAAAAATGCCTACAAAAGTAGAATTAATGTCAAAGAAATGTTCATGATTTTGTACTTTCGGTTTCTACAACCACGATAATGAACTGTTTACTTTTATATCTATGTAATTTAGATGGACGTTTACTCAATATATTGGATTAAACTTAGTCAACAACTCCATGTATTGTATAAATATTGTTTACATGCGTAGGGTAGACCAAAATACCGTATCCGTTCTGTGTAATCTTACTATTGTGTTTGCGGCTCTTAGGCCTAAAAAATTGTTTGTTTCCGGTGTCCCTACCTACCCTATTTTTGGCCACCGACCCTAAACTTTTTGAGGGAAAACATGCATTTTTTGTTTGACGCTGCACAATAAACTTTGCGCCGCATATTCATATTTCCGTCGCATACACTTGATATAAAAAATATATATAAAAAATGCCTACCTACCTACTCTATTTTTAAAACTATGTCACTGGAAACAAACATTTTTTTGTTAGGCCTTACGGAAATTGGACACACTTTCGGCGCTTTTCTGTTCAATAGTCGTGTTAAAATTTTGTTTCATTTTGGAATTTGAATATTTCTCAAATAAATTATGACAAACATGGTCTTTAGGTTGAGATTTACATTTTCTTCGTTCGCATTAAATGATTATGTAATAGTGTAATAATAACTTCACTCTACTTAATGAATGTAAATGTCTTGCGAGGTTTACAAATTAATACATACGTATGTAAAACATATATCACTCATTCTACTTATTCTAATAATATAAACCTTGTAATGTATAAAAAGAGGATATTCAATTTTTTTTTCTATAAATACAGTATCAATTTTCACAGTGTGGTATGAAAACATGTATTTCACGAGTGGCGGTAACCCAATGTGAAATATGGTAATTTTGATATCACATGATGATAATAAATCCTGTTGATTATGTACTTATAAAATAAATATTGAGAAAACTTGATAAAATAAATGCATATGTTCATTTTCCGTAATTTCAATGTAAAAATTTATTTTTCACTGCAGTGAAACATATTTTCCGTATTTTCACTGGTGTCTTGCCGAACTACTATGTTTCTAAATTCTGCCTTTACACAAAATTCAAGGGGGAAAGTCTTTCAAATTTTTATGTCAAAAAAAGAAGAAAAAAATGTATATAATAAACAGATAAGTTAAGTTTTTTTTATTAATACAGGATTTATTTTCATCTTGTGGTATGAAAATTATCATATATCACTCGTGACTACCATCACTCTTGGAATATTTATTTTCACTCAGTAAAAATAAATCCTATATTTATTGAAAAAAACTTGAATAACTTCTATATGAATAGAAAAGAACTTGAATTTTCTGTTTATTATATATGTGTTCCCTTTTTTGACCTTACAACTCTGAAGACTTCTCCTTTAATTTTGTGTATTGGTCGAATTAAGAAGAAAGTAGTCGCAAGTTTTCAGAACAAAATATGGAAAATATGTTTCACTCAATACAGACAATGAAAAAAAAAAGAAAATACGCATTTTATTTCATATATATTTCTCAAGACTTCATTTAGAAGTATATAATAAAATAGTATCTTGTTTCAATATGAAGAGTGTGTACCTTTTTGTTCCGCGTTTATCAATTTTACTAAGGAATTTTACAATGTTTTATAATTTTAATAAACGTTTTGATTATTTTTATGGACACATGTAGTGTCACGTTTCTTTCTTCCCTTTTTTTCCGGGCTAATTATGTAATTACGCATTTCATAGGCCCGGTATAATTCTTTGGAAAAACAACAACAACAACAACAAAAAGAAACACCTAAGTTGTATCAATAACACTTTTCATGCATTACGATGACTGACTATTTGATTACCATTAAAATGTAGTTCTTTTTTTAATCTTCGCATTTATTGTTATTTTTAATGTTTGAAATTACGAATGAATAAATTGTAAATCCATGTATGTGTTATCAGGTTTATATTAATTGATTGGTGAGATTGACATACTACTTGACAACTCAGGGCAATGAATAAAGAAACTATTAATCTAAAAAAAAGAAGTAATATCGTTGTATTTTGTATAATTTGTTTATTTGTTGTTAAAAGTTGGTGCTTACATCCATTATGGTGCTAACATCCATATTATTTTGAACTGTCATTAATAAATAAATTTCAGAACGAACCAACAATGGAAGTTCCTGGTAAACAAAAACCAAAAAAGACATTTTCTGTTTCACGGGGCTCTGCTGAGGACTTTCTTTTGTTCTGTATCCCGTGTGATAGAGATGGTGCCCGGGTACCAGCAAAAGGTTATTGTTCAACCTGCAAAGAACATCTTTGTGACACTTGTTACAAGCACCACAAGAAACAAACTCCATCACGTCATCATATTCTACTAGATCAAGACTCTATGCCAACTACACCAAGCGTTCCAATAGTCAAAGACGAATTTGATAGTTGTGATGATCATGGAGACGAAAAACTGAAATTTTACTGCAAAGAGCATGACATCGTTGCTTGCAGTGTTTGTGTAACGCTGAATCACAGGTTATGTACTGTGGACTACATACCGAAACTCTCGAAGCACATTCTAGACAGTGAAGAGCTTAATGAAATAATGTCAGAAATGAAAGCGCTTGAGGATAATTATAAATCACAGTTAAAGAGAGTAAAAGATGAGATGAAAGCTATTTCTCAAAACCACGATGACGTAATAAAGGCGATTCGTCAATTCAGAAAAGAAATTAATAAACGTCTAGATGAAATGGAAAAACATGTGGTCAAAGAAGCTGACAACATACTTCTTAAACAACAAACGAAACTTAATGATTTATCAACAGGTGTACAAGAAATCACAGATAAACTGACTGAAAAACGAAAACACATTGATAACCTGATACAAAGAAAATGCCTTGATAAGCTGTTTGTTGAAATGAAAGAAACAAAGAAACAAGTTGAAGTAATGAGGATGAAACAAAATCAATATAGTCGAGTAGATGTATTCCAGACTGTATCATTTGTCAAAAACAGTGATATTGTCGATATGTTAGATAGACACAAGCAACTGGGAGAACTTATTACAAAGAAAGCATCCATGGGTGAACATGTTCCAGTGATGAAACCTACATCAACACCGTCTGAGGATAAGACGCTTAATCTTGAGGTTGTTGAAGATATAGATTTGAATTCTTCATCGGAAAACACAGAATGTAACATAACCGGGATAGAAGTTATCAAGCCCGACAAGATAGTTATGTGTGATAACAGCGGCAATAAAAATGTTAAATGCTATGATACAGTACAGAAGAAAGTTGTATCAGAGATAAAACTAGATAATTCACCGTTTGATGTTGCAGCTATAACGGATGATAAGTTCGTCGTTACTGTACCTGGTGAGAGAAGTATTCATTTCATGTCGCTAAGAAATCAACACATAGTTTCTGATCGTAAGGTGAATATCAACGAGAAATGTTATGGTATTGCTTACAGCAAAGATAAGCTTGTTGTGTCATGTTATTCTATTAGCGATCCAGGGAAAGTTTTAGTTCTTAACCTACAAGGTAAAATATTGCAAAGTTTTAGTGAAGATGATAGTCTGTTCAACTGTCCTCGTTATGTCATCATGAATACAGCTGGAACGTCTATATATGTTAGTAACTGTGGTTATCCTGTGATTGCTGTTAAACAACTAGACTGGCAGGGGAACGTTATAAATACCTATCAACCAGCACAGGGAGGAAACTATCTACAAGGTATTTGTGAATTAGATGATGGCACATTTCTTGTTTGTTTGGGTCAAGATAGTGACGACAATTTACAAAGAGTATCAGACAGCTGTAAGCCGTGTAAGATAACGATAAACCAGAAACTTGATAGTTGGTATCCGGCAGCTGTGGCATACTGTAAAAAATCGAGAAGACTTTATGTGTCTTATTCTGAAACAGGGCCTTATGATTCAAAACATCGAATAAAAATCTTTAAGGTTGACTGGTGTTAAGTTACATCATGATGAACATTATACATTTAGTTTGAAATTATACATGTTTCGATGTAACAGTTGAAAAGACAATCTATAGTTATTGTTCAAAATGATGTTTATATGATAATGTCTTTTGAAATTAAAATTGTGGCTCGAAAATATTCTGTCAATATTTTCATTTATTTAGATACATTTATTTTAGGAATGATTTCAATACATACTTAGTCTTTAAAAATGTTATAGACGGTTTGTAAATTATGTTTGCAATCGAATAGAAATTTTACTTAATATGAGGAAATCTTGACGCACGTCCTTTAAATTCCGGAAGAGTTATGTCGAATATAATAAATAATTTCCCACATCATTTTTTTTCCTTCGTTTTTACTTTACTGTGCTAGTATATATACCCTTATGCACTTTAAAACGCTAATTTAAATTTGCCGTAGCTTTCGGCCTTTTGGCCTTCTTCAGCAGCATTTATTATATTAGTAATAAAGATTTTTGACAGGTTATATGGTCCTATATAAACGGTTGTTTGTAAATATAACCCGAGCCGCAAGGCGAGGGTTATATCGCAAACAACCGTTTATATACGGCCATATAACCTGTCAGAAATGTTTATAACGAATATATAATACAGCAAGCACCATTTTTAGAGGAATATAGCGATATTTTTTTATAAATCGACAGCAGCCGTGTATATTATTAGTTATAAAGATCGTTGACAGGTTATATGGCCCTATATAAACGGCTATTTGAATTTATCACACACCCGTGCCGATTTTGCGACTCCGTAAAAATGGTATTGCACGGCCGTGCATATATTTTGACGTGACGTCATTAGCGTTATACAAACATAGCATAAAGACGCGCTAAATGTAAGCGTTATACTATAGGCGCGTCACTTTTTTCACTTAAAACCGTCTATATTTTGGGTATGTGATAAATAGAATATTAAATTCGTGTGTAAGTTCATAACTGAATTTATTGAACTCGTTGAATAAAATAATATTATGCTCGCCAGAGGCTCGCATAATATAATTTTATTCAACTCGTGCAATAAATTCAGTATTGAACTTAAACTCATTCAATATCCTCTATTTATATACGGCCATATAACCTGTCAACAATCTTTATAACGAATTTTGATACAGCAAGCACCTTTTTTAGAGAAAAAAGTAAGATTTCTTCATGAATCGACAGCAGCCGTGTATTTAAAACTATATAAACGTCTCGATTATCCAATGTAAAATGACGTTACAAACATGCAGTATTATAAAAAACTTTATAATACTGCACGTTTGTAACGTCATTTTTCGTGACGTTTATATAGTTTTATATAGATCTTTTTACGACGCGGTCCGTTGCTATGAAAAATCGACCGGAATTAGAATTTTCTCGCGCATGCGCAATCTGCGTAGGGCAAAAAAATGCTTCGCCCTACATAGAAATATAGTAGAACTTCATAGATATTTCCGAGTTAGTTCAAGGTAAACGGTAGAAAATTATATAAAATAGCTTTCAACAAATGAGCCGCGTCACGACAAAACCAACATAGTGGCTTTGCGACCAGCATGGATCCAGACCAGCCTGCGCATCCGCGCAGTCTGATCAGGATCCATGCTGTTCGCTATCAGTTTCTCTACTTGTAATAGAGTTGGTAAGCGAACAGCATGGATCCTGATCAGACTGCGCGGATGCGCAGGCTGATCTGGATCCATGCTGGTCGCAAACCCATTATGTTGGTTTTGTCGTGACGCGGCTCAAATATAGAAAAGATGACACTATAGCCTTGTGGCGAAGAATGCCATAAAAAGGCATGAAAAAGATACTTGTTTAAGAATTTACGATCACGGACCTGACACTGAGATCATTTTTTTAAAGAAGATGTGGAAATATATCTATTAGCAAATGAAAAGTCAACTTATTTGCTGTTGAAATAGTTCATTTAAAAACAAAAGAAATTATTTAACATGAAATCGAGATTAATTATCATTCAGAAAAAAATATCAGAACAGGTGATAATGCATTTTTATTGTTCAATATACATGATTATATCCTTTATCCGATTTGCCTGTGATGCAAACAGAGAAAATTAAGTCATATAAATTGATTTTAAATAATTATTTTTTTTTAAAAAGTTAAGATGACCGATATAACACACATTTTATCCGCTTCTTCGTAATACATGTTATTTTATGCACGTCACACCATTTTTTTCTTCTCAAAATCCATAAACATTGATCGGTATATTTAAAAGTTACACAAATTACCATTTTAATAAGCGTAACTGATTAACTATATCATGATATTTAAACGTCTGTTTGACACTTGCCGCCTGTCCAATCCAGTTATTCAAAGGAAGTGTACAATACAAATTGTGTAATAGTATGTAATACAGGGGTAATAAAATTTTATCTTTAACACCCTGCTGTTTCAATTTAAATTACTGATGGAAAAGTCGTCTAATGATACCTTAAACAAAGACATGTGTGTGCCCGTTTTGACCATTGAATTATTACTCCTGCACAAATGTAAGTATACATACAAATATAATCAGAGTGACGTAACGTCATTGTGCGACGTGAACGATTAATGACTCACGTGGCCTAAAATTAAATAAATAAGGAATATTATGTTATAGTTGCTCTCTGGTGCTTTGTATTTAGCTACGAGCAGCGGTGGATAATTGATATAAAAAAAAAATCAATCTTATGAAAATATATAGACAAGTCAGCTGAACTTGAAAAAAAATGAGCATACTATCACTTCAAGAAACAGAGGATATTGAATGAATGTAAGTTCAATACTGAATTTATTGAACGAGTTGAATAAAAAAATTATATTATGCGAGCCTGTGGCGAGCATGATAATTATTTTATTCAACGAGTTCAATAAATCCAGTAATGAACTTACACGAATTTGATATAATATTTGTCACATACCAAAATTAAAGACTGCAAAATGTGAAAAAAGCGTCATTTTTCAATGACGCGCCTATAGTATAACGCTAACATTTAGCGCGTCGTTACGCTATGTTTGTATAAGGCAAATGACGTCAGGTCAAAACATATGCACGGCCGTGCAATACCACAAAATCGGCACGGGTGTGTGATAAAATCAAATTTGAGACAAATGTACTAGATATTATCTAAAAGTAAAATGATTCCTGATTACATGTCGTGTGCGATTTTTTTTGTAATATGCATGAATTGAAAGTGCGATTGCAATTCTTTGTTCATTTCGTAATATTTTAGTTTTAAATACATTTAGTCTTAACTAAAGGACAAAATATGAAAATATGAAAAGAAAACCGGTCAATTTAGTGTCTTTATTTTCTTTAACTTTAATATGTTCGTGAAGTTAGCCGGGCAGCCGGAACACATGTTTGCCTAGTCCGGTTGTTCTGGTTGTTCAGGCTGGCTGGAACTCGCTTCCTGAAAAGGCTAGTCAGAGGTAATACAGTAAAACCTGTGCAAAAGACCGTTGGTTTATTTTATTATATAATTTCATATTAGTTAAACACTCCCTCTCCGGCTACCTCGTTTGACCAGGGTTAACTGTATTATCTCTGGCTGGCCGGATCAGCCAGAACAGCCCAAACTATCGGACTAGGCAAAATTTTGAAGACTTACTAAGTATAGTTTGATAATGTGATCAGATATATTATCATACCATATCATTATGGAATACTAGTTGTATAAAGGAAACAATTTTATCATTATAATATATAATTTTATAACAAAACAGAACAGAACAATACATTAATTTAATAACTTTAGTTACATGAAACAACACAATAGTATATAATGTATAGTATATCAATATATATTAAGTGACATGCCAACTGGGTCTCTGAAGAAGTACTATCAGTATTTATATTATCTAGACATCATATTATTAAAAGTTTTATTTATATATATGTTAGTAATTAAAAACGGATTATAGAGGCGTGTAAGTACAAACTTCAGTCCCCAAAGATATGCAACTTCTTTTTGGAGATAACTTCTTTGAAGTGATATGTTAACACCCCTTTTAAATAAAGTGTCAATCAATTAGCGATTTTTCTCTATTTAAAGTTATATCTAGTTACATTAGGTATGCACAACACGTACATGAATGCACGATAAGGTTGACCGTATAATCTCCCTTGTATGTTTATTTTATATATACATTTTCGATTACTATATGAATAATAACTTATGTAGCGCCGATATATGTCCAAACGTCGAAAAATGTCCAAACGACGATAAATGTCCAAAAATTGACGATAAATGTCTCAATCGCCGATAAATGTCCAAAACTCCTTTAACGATAAATGTCCAAAAATTAACGAAAAATGTCGATACAAATTAGGTGCTCATAAATGTCCAAATCGGTTAACGATAAATGTCTCAACTTTTCATATGTTAATTTGTAATTTATTGTATTGGATACTGTAACAGTCTATCCAACTAACCCGTGATTTTACCCTCTGGTTTACCCCCGACGTAAAATGTATCATACATTATTGTGCATGGCCAGTTGCAGATCCGGATGGGGCGCGGGGGTATGTGCCGAAGTGAACTCACCGAAGCAATACGTTTTAGCATTGTCTGTGTTCTTCAATATTTTTGTGCCCCATATAGCGTTGCCATTGTCCGTCCGAGTGTCTAAGTGTCCGTCCCGAAAGTTTGTGAACGGTATAGGGGCGTGGACAGAGTTGCATATTCCTTTACTGTCAAGTGGTCAAAAGTTACGAAAAATATGCAACTCTATCTGGCAAACAAAGCAGTTAACCTGTATAAACCATGTGAAATAAACAAGGGGTTAACTGCTTTGACAGTTAAAATCTGACCTACTGATTGAACAGCGAACAGTGCAGACCTTGACAGGATTACGCATTTGCTTGTCGGGGGATATGGTTCGTCAATGGTCGTTATAAGCATATACGCAACACGTGTTAAATGGGTTTTGCGACTTTTCTCTTAAGTGCTGCGAAGACGGTCCTTCTCATGCTACATTGATTTAAGACATTTGTATTTGATTATAACTCATTCGCGCGTGGTGGACTGAACGCCACAGCGGGGCAACCGCCTTATAAATACAGAGTTTTGAAAGGCTACTTACATGTATCCCTCCAGTGTCGACCCAGATCAGTTTGCACGCAAATGCGTCACCAGATGAGGGTATGCGCTATTAAACACCAGTAATTGGTAGTTAAGGTTTTGTATGTCCCTACAGTGTGGCATTTTCAAGATCAACCTACATGGTTATACATGAATATAATGTATATATAATCAAGTAAATGTTCAACTAAATAAGGGGAAGTAACTGCTATATTACCATTTTACAGCTTCTGATTGGCTATAATTATGTCATGGGAACAAGATAATTATTTCGTGGGAACAAGATAATTATTTCGTGGGAACAAGATAATATCTCGTGGGAACAAGATAATATATTGTGGGAACAAGATAATATCTCGTGTGAACAAGATAAATAAAGACACCCATGTGTCACATCTGTGTCACCGTAATAGACACTTGACGTAATAGTATGTTTTCTTGCTCTGCTGGTTGGATACAAACATGTACATTTAAAAATTATTTATATGTCAAATATTAACGTAACAATATTATATCAATAACACGTGGCTGTCATTTTGCATTATGCTAACTGGTTACTAAAGCAATTATCGTTTTTACCAATACAGAGTTATGTAAAAGTTATGTACCCCAGGGTGATATAAGAAATATTCCCCGGGGAATATATATTCTAGGAGGGTGATATTCGATCAGAACACATTGTAGGCCTATGGGAGTTTTACATAGAAGGATGTATTAAGGTATAATAATATATAATTAACACATGATTGTCGGGGTGATAGAGGATATTGTCAACACGAGAACTGGTATATTACACTGAGGCGCAGCCGAGGGTAATATGCCAGTTCAAGGGTTGGCAATATCCTCTATCACCCCGACAGCTATGTGTTAGTTATTTTATTATACCGAAAAAAACTCTTAAGTCAGCAGTCTTTGCCTGAAAGAGAATACAGATCATCACTTTACGATTATATCGATTTTGATCTGTAAATGTTCGATATACACACAAATAGTATAATGTATATAGATAAAAACAAGAGACAGACAGACAGACTAGGAAATAAATAATATTATGCTAACTGGGTACTAAGGCATTTTCGCTTTCTGAATGAGTTATGTAAGAGTTTTGTGCTCCAATGTGATATAAGAAATATTCCCCGGGGAATATATTCTAGGAGGGTGATATTCGATCAGAACACATTGTAGCCCTATGGGTGTTTTACATTGAAGGATATATTGAGGTATAATAATATAAATGTTTAAATGACAACATCATATAGCAATTATAATGTTACTATTCGAATACTGTGTAATATTTTTTTTTAATCTGTTGACAAAAACTTTTAACATTTCTTCTCCATTCGACAAACGTTATTTTGAAATTATCACAATTTGTCAATGAATAATAGGTGTTAATGATATGTGTGTAACGTATGTGATATATAATCGACATAATATGTACCCCTGTGCATCCCAGTGTCGTTGACGTTCAGCATCATCAGAAGAGATTTCAAGACACAATTCTATGAATATTCAAAAGTACCAATCTAATAGTAACAACCATTTTTGTACGTAAAGACAAATTCATCAACTGTTGAGAAAATTATTAGTTTATGTGCATCAACTGAATAAATGACTATGGTAGAAATAAGCATACCTCTTTTTCTGTCCAAAATGTTTCACATTTTCAAGTTATATTAGTGTTCGCTATTAATCAAACTGCGCTTTAGTCGTGAAAATAACTCAAAAACTGATTAATACATTCTCAAAAAACGTAGAATAAATTAATTCTGTCGATAGACTTCAGCAATTTGATGGTAGAAGCAAGAATATAATTTAAATATAGATGAATTATTATTGTACACAGACCACTTGCTCATTAGTCAACGTTTTATTCTGCAAATCATTTTCAAAAGTACATGTACAAATGATGTCTGTACCAAACTCATATTTATGATACTTATCGTGAAATCCAATTGATATACATAATGAATTATGTGATTATTGTATATTTTATTGAACAGATCACCTATAACAGTGATTTTACGGGTGATTTGCTACTCAAACCTTCCTCGGGTAAGTCGATGAATACCAATTCTACACTTGAGTTCACCTTGACCAAGACGTCCTCAATTCGTCCTTAAGGAAGCCTTTCCCGAGTTTGAGTGGAGGTTGAGTTCGAGTGACGACACTGAATATAGCTAAAGTGTAGAGTAGCGCAATGCACATGTTAACAAGATATGTTTGTAAAACATGTATGACCCCTTAAACACAGCCAATTTAAAATAATAACATTAGATTTTTAAATGTGTATAAAAAATGCATAGTATATTTGTTATGGAATACATGTATATCATTGCCATGGGGCAGAACCAATATGTCCCATGGGTCCATGAATTGAGTAAACCCTGTAGTTGTCAATGAGACAATGTTATACACAAAATATCTTCTAAAAACAAGCTTTTCATGGTGAGGTCATTGTGACCTTTACCTTTGACCTACTGACCCCAAAATCAATAGGGGTCATCTACTAGTCATGGCCAACCTCCACACCAAATATGAGGACCATCAGCCAAAGCATTGTCTAGTTATTGAGCGGAAATGGCATGGTCTACGGACCGACGGACCGACCGACATGGGAAAAGCAATATACCCCCACTTCTTCGAAGGGGGCATAATAACTTATTTTATTTGACTTTTTTATCATTGGTACCGGTTGCCCATATGACCAACGTCCCCTGAAGATTGTTAGTATATTATTTTTCGGGGGATAGTGCATGATACAGAAGACGCCCCGTTCCAGAGGCGACCCTGGTTCTTTTAAGTGCCCAGTGTAAAGCACCAGTGCAATGCACCTCGGTTTAACTTATTTTTTCCCCTTTTAATAGTAAGGGAGATAGACTGTATCCAACAATCAACTTATTTTCAAATACATTTTTTAAACTTTTTTAACAATCTCACAAGCATCCCGCTAGAGTCCCGGTGGTCGTTCGGGTGATCCAGGAACGACCGGGGTACGTCCGTAACTCTGTCGGCAACGTCCGGGATGATCAAGGGCTCTGTCGGGGCTCTACCGGTGATTGTCGGCACTCTATCTGACCGTACCGGGGCTCTGCCGGGATCATCCGGGACTCTGCCGACATCATCCGGAGCTGTGCTAGCATGGATCTCAGCTTTTATGATCTCTTTGATCGAAGACTTAACAGCGTTTCGAATATCGTGTTAGGTCATCCGTCGTCCACTTACTATCTGCATTATCCGTAGTTTCAACTGGACTCTGCATGGATGGCCCGGAGTTCATCCTGGTTGTTATAAGTATGGACATTGGGTATCGCCGTAGTTTTACCGGGGTTATTGAGACTGCAACAATATTTTCATCTCGGATCGTCTGGGGTGGTCCTGGGCTTTGCCGGGATGCTGGTGAGAACGCTACTTAAATCGGTACTTTTAATCTCTATGTAAACCTTTATAACTGGCTGATGCATTACTGTTGATCATAGAAATAAGTGCAATTAACATATGAAAAGTTGAGACATTTATCGTTAACCGATTTGGACATTTATGAGCACCTAATTTGTTGCGACATTTTTCGTTAATTTTTGGACATTTATCGTTAAAGGAGTTTTGGACATTTATCGGCGATTGAGACATTTATCGTCAATTTTTGGACATTTATCGTCGTTTGGACATTTTTCGACGTTTGGACATATATCGGCGCTACAACTTATATTGTTATTATATAAAGCAAGGATAGGACTTATCAAAAAATCTCACATCTCGTCATATTTCTACATCACATACAGTAAATAACTTTAAAGATAATGCAACAATTTAAGTTTATCAGTCCTTCAGCAATTTTTCTAAATCAAATTATTAAATCATTTTCGCCACATAGTTTTTGCATTCTATCCATCAAAATAAATATATTCAATATAAAATTTTAGACTTCAAAATATGTTCATCTCAAAGTTTTGTATTCTTTCATTGAAATTTGACATATTCAGTATTGAATATGAAATTTAATACTTCGATAAATGTCTGCAAAATATTTAACCAACAAATGAGCATTGTATATCTTTAACCTTCTCATAATTGCTCAACTTACTTCATTTCTGTGGAAGATGTCTCTAAAGTTTGAGTTCTCTCTGCTGATTGCCAAACAATTAATTGTTGGGCAAGTGAATCAGTGACATCATTTAGATCATGGTCCGTGGTATTTTCTGTCTTAAATACAACGCTGTTTTTAATAGACATAGGTTTTTGTGTCTCTTAAATAAAAAGTAGGACACATTGTGAACTCCTATTTTCGACTTATCCGCTTACCATTCTGGCATGGATAAGGGTTGAAGAAAATATTTTTACAAAGGATACAATCACAAAGAAATAATAATGTTAATGATTTTGGATATGATGTTAGCCTAAGGTTAGTATATTTTGGCTTTTGCTTAATTTTAAACCTTGTTGCGGACAACCGGTGCATCTACATATAAATTCTTTCAGTGCTCATGCTTAACAACGATGGAGAAAACTTGAAAGTTCGATGATGAAAGTCGAAACCACGATGCTGAAAGTCGAATATACGATAATGAAAAGTTGAAAGTGCGTCGAAATAGCAAAACTACGACGGTGAAAAGCCGAAGGTACGGTGATAAAAAGTCGAAAGTAATATGGTTAAATTTCGAAATAACGAAACCACTATTAAAATCATATCGAGTTTTGTTTTTGGTTGAGGGATCTACAATTGAAATGTCGATGTCATTCATTATTTAAACAGATCACCAAAATATGAAAGAGTCACCGTTTAGTAGTGGTTGGATGCGCTTAAAAGGAAAGATCCGTCACAAACATAAAATATACGTATCAAAGTAATACGAAAGAAGAAATAAAAAAAAAAACCGAACGCACTGGCCATTCGTTAAACATAGAGTATAACAGTGTAATTAACAGATGAACAAGGGCAAATCTGCATGGGTTGAGACTACTTTTACATTTTAATCAGATTATTAAGAGATAGTGGAGATTTGTTTATTTGCACAAAGATATAACTCAGTATACATGTATCTCATAACAACATATCTATAGGGACATTAACATTCGTTTGAAACATGTAAACGGTTCAAATTTCGATTGGATTACAATAAAAGTTTCACAAATGACAAAATGGCGATGAAGGGCAAGTGTGTAGCAGACGGTATCTAAATAAAGGAAAAAGAAAGTTTGAGGTATTTATATCTTGTATTTATAAACGTTTCGTCAGAAAATTTTCAATAATGACAATGTATTTATATATACTAGTAGTCTAATATGAAACTTACACAGAACAATAATGCATATTAAAAATATTGAAAAAATTATGAAAAAACAGCCCGCGGCCGAGTCAACATGTTGATACTTGTAAATTAGAACAGAGTCCCTATAATTTATTTTTATATATCCTTATGTCTATTAAAACACAACTCTTTATTTGTATCTCACAGCTTATGCGTAATGTATTCTTAAAAAGAAAATAATGAAAGTATGCTTATCTAGATCATATATATGTATTATTTATCTGATTTTACAATAAACAAAAACAAAGGAGAATACTAGTAACATACAACCGTATGTGAGAAGTTAGCAGTGAACAGTGAGCTAAGCAAAAAGGCATTTCAATTTATATAGGGAAGGTAATGATCTGCTGTAATGCTCAGCTGTTTTTGGCATCTAGCAGGGCGTTCCTAAATATAGTGTAAAAATGCTCTGCTGCAATACTCAGCTGGCTAGCTAAGCTGGCTAGGCAATCTAGCAGAGCATTCCTAGCTTTAGTGAAAAAATGCTCTGCTGGAACGCTCAGCTGGCTAGGCAATCTAGCAGTGCATTACTAAATATGGTGTTAAAATGCTTTGATGGAATGCTCAGCTGGCTAGCTAAGCTGGCTAGGCAATCTAGCAGTGCATTACTAAATAAAGTGTAAAAATGCTCTGCTGGAATGCTAAGCTGGCTAGGCAATCTAGCAGAGCATTACTAAATATAGTTAAAAAATGCTCTGCTGGAATGCTAAGCTGGGTAGGCAATCTAGCAGGACATTACTAAATACAGTGTAAAAATGCTCTGCTGGAATGCTAAGCTGGGTAGGCAATCTAGCAGGACATTACTAAATACAGTGTAAAAATGCTCTGCTGGCATACTAAGCTGGCTAGGCAATCTAGCAGAGCATTACTAAATATATTAAACAAATGCTTTTCTGGAATGCTAAGCTGGCTAGGCAATCTAGCAGGACATTACTAAATATAGTGTACAAATGCTATTCTGGAATGCTAAGCTGGCTAGGCAATCTAGCAGGGCATTACTAAATATAGTGTAAAAATGCTCTGCTGCAATACTCAGCTGGCTAGCTAAGCTGGCTAGGCAATCTAGCAGAGCATTCCTAGCTTTAGTGAAAAAATGCTCTGCTGGAACGCTCAGCTGGCTAGGCAATCTAGCAGTGCATTACTAAATATAGTGTTAAAATGCTCTGATGGAATGCTCAGCTGGCTAGCTAAGCTAGCTAGGCAATCTAGCAGGGCATTACTAAATAAAGTGTAAAAATGCTCTGCTGGAATGCTAAGCTGGCTAGGCAGTCTAGCAGAGCATTACTAAATATAGTGTAAAAATGCTCTGCTTGAATGCTAAGCTGGGTAGGCAATCTAGCAGGACATTACTAAATACAGTGTAAAAATGCTCTGCTGGAATGCTAAGCTGGGAAGGCAATCTAGCAGGACATTACTAAATACAGTGTAAAAATGCTCTGCTGGAATGCTAAGCTTGGTAGCAATCTAGCAGAACATTACTAAATATAGTGTAAAAATGCTCTGCTGGAATGCTAAGCTGGCTAGGCAATCTAGCAGAGCATTCCTAGCTTTAGTGAAAAAATGCTCTGCTGGAACGCTCAGCTGGCTAGGCAATCTAGCAGTGCATTACTAAATATAGTGTTAAAATGCTCTGATGGAATCCTCAGCTGGCTAGCTAAGCTAGCTAGGCAATCTAGCAGGGCATTACTAAATAAAGTGTAAAAATGCTCTGCTGGAATGCTAAGCTGGCTAGGCAGTCTAGCAGAGCATTACTAAATATAGTGTAAAAATGCTCTGCTTGAATGCTAAGCTGGGTAGGCAATCTAGCAGGACATTACTAAATACAGTGTAAAAATGCTCTGCTGGAATGCTAAGCTGGGAAGGCAATCTAGCAGGACATTACTAAATACAGTGTAAAAATGCTCTGCTGGAATGCTAAGCTGGGTAGCAATCTAGCAGAACATTACTAAATATAGTGTAAAAATGCTCTGCTGGAATGCTAAGCTGGCTAGGCAATCTAGCAGGGCATTACTAAATATAGTGTAAAAATGCTCTGCTGGCATACTAAGCTGTCTAGGCAATCTAGCAGGGCATTCCTTAATATAGTGTAAAAATGCTCTGGTGGAATGCTAAGCTGCTAGGCAATCTAGCAGAGCATTACGAAATATAATGTAAAAATGCTCTGCTGGAATGCCAAGCTGGCTATACAATCTAGCTGGGCATTACTAAATAAAGTGTTAAAATGCTCTGTAGGAATGCTCAGCTGGCTAGGCACTATAGCAGAGCATTCCTTAATATAGTGAAAAAATGCTCTGGTGGAATGTTCAGCTGGCTATGTAATCTAGCAGGGCATTACTAAATACAGTGTAAAAATGCTCTGGTGGAATGCTAAGCTGGCTAGGCAATCTAGCAGGGCATTCCGAAATATATTTAAAAAATGCTCTGTTGGAAGGCTCAGTTGGCAGACTGATCCTGAGTTCCAGGATTTATTGTTGCCAAAGTTTTATTGACATTTTCGACTTCTAGGCAATTCTGAGGCACTCGCAGACTTTCAGGAATTTTCGGTGCAAATAGAAATAATGATATTTTTTACTTCTAAGGACCTTTAAGAGACTATTTCATTGTCCTGCGACTTTTTGAAGGACACTCGCAGACTTTCAGGAATTTTGGTGCCAATGCTGATATTGACAATTAAGACTTCTAGGGACCTTCAAGAGTCCATTTTTGGTCGTCTGCGATTGATTCTTGGACACTCGCAGACTTTCAGGAATGGTTGGTGCCAATGGAAATATTCATATTTTTGACTTCTATGGACCTTTAAGAGTCCATTTCATTGGCCTGCAGCGTATTGTTGGACACTCGCAGACTTTCAGGAAATTTTGGTGCCAATAGAGATGATGGCAATTTTTACTTCTGGGGACCCGCCAGAGTCCATTTTTATGGTCTGCGACTGAATCTGCGACATTCGCAGACTTTCAGGAATCTCTGGTGCCAATGGAGAAAATGACATTTTTGACTTCTAGCGACCCCCCAGAGTTCATTTCGCTGGTCTGCGACTGATTTTGGGACACTTGCAGACTTTCAGGAATTTGGATGCCAATGGAGATAATGACATTTCTGACTTTTAGGGAACCGCCAGAGTACATTTCTTGGGTCTGCGATTGATTCCTTGAGACTCGCAGCCTTTCAGGAAGTTAAGTACCATTGCAGATCATGACTTTTTTACTTTTAAGGACCCCTTAGTCATAAGCAGAGCATTTTTACCCTAAAATGTCATTATCTGCATTAGCACCAAAAATTCCTGAAAGTCTGCAAGTGCCCTATAATCAGTCGCAGACCAACGAAAAAGACTCTGGATGATCAAAAATGTCATAAAATGTAATTATCTCTATTGGCACCAACAATTCCTGAAAGTCTGTGACTGTCCAAGATTAAGTCGCAGACCAAAAAAATGGACCCTGGATGGTCCCTAGAAGTAAAAATGTCATTATCTGCCTTGACATCAAAAATTCCTGAAAGTCTGTGAGTGCCTCAGAATCAGTCGCAGACCAAAAAAATGGATTCAGAAAGGTCCCAATAAGTCAGAAATATCATTTTCTGCATTGACACCAAAATTCCTGAAAGTCTGCGAGTGCCTCAGAATCAGTCGCAAACCAAAGAAATAGACCCAGGAGGGTCCTTTTGAAATAAAAATGTCATAATCTCCATTGGCACCGAAAACTTCTGAAAGTCTGCGAGTGTTTTAGAAACAGTCGCCAACCAACGAAATAAACTCCGGATGGTCCTTAGAATTCACGAATGTCATTATCTGCATTAACACTTGAATTCCTGAAATTCCTGATAGTCTGCGATTGTCCCAGAATCAGTCGCGGACCAAAGAAATAGACACTTGAGGGTCCCGTAGAAGTCAAAAATGTCATTATCTGCATTGGCACTAAATATTTCAGAAAGTCTACGAGTGCCAAATAATCAGTTGCAGACCAACGAAATTTATACTTTATTTAAGAATGCCCTGCTAGTTTGCCTAGACAGCTCAGCATTCCGGCAGAACATTTTTACACTAATTTTCAGAATGCTTTGCTGGATTGCCTAGCCAGCTGAGCATTTTTAACACTATATTTAGGAATGCCCTGCTACATTGCTTAGCTAGCTGATCATACCAGCAGAGCATTTTTCGCACTATATTTTGGAACGCTCTGCTAGATTGCTTAGCCAGCTGAGCATGCCAGCAGAGCATTTTTACACTATATTTAGGAATGCTCTGCTGGATTGCCTAGCCAGCTGAGCATTTTTACACTATATTTAGGAATGCCATTCTAGATTGCCTAGCCAGCTGAGCAATTCAGCAGAGCATTTTTACACTATATTTTGGAATGTCCCGCTAGATTGCTTAGCCAGCTGAGCATAACAGCTAAGCAATTTTACACTATATTTAGGAATGCCTTGCTAGATTGCCTAGCCAGCTGAGCATACGAGCAGAACATGTTTACACTATATTTTGGAATGATGTCCCGCTAGATTGCTTACCAAGCTGAGCATAACAGCAGAGCATTTTTACACTATATCTTGAAATGTCCCGATAGATTGCTTAGCCTGCTGAGCATAACAGCAGAGCATTTTTACACTTTATTTTTGGAATGCCCCGCTAGCTTGCTTAGCAAGCTGAGCATAACAACAGAGCATTTTTACACTATATTTTGGAATGCCCCGCTAGATTGCTTAGCCAGCTGAGCATAACAGCAGAGCTTTTTACACTATATTTTGGAATGCCCCGCTAGATTGCTTAGCCAGCGGAGTATAACAGCAGAGTTTTTTTACACTATATTTAGGAATGCCCTGCTAGATTGCCTAGCCAGCTGAGCATACCAGCAGAGCATTTTTACGCTATATTTTAGAACGCCCCGCTAGATTGCCTAGCCAGCTGAGCATACCAGCAGGGCATTTTTACGCTATATTTTGGAATGCCCCGCTAGATTGCTTAGTCAGCTGAGTATAACAGCAAAGCATTTCTACACTTTATTTTGGAATGCTCTGCTAGATTGCTTACCCAGCTGAGCATAACAGCAAAGCATTTCTACACTTTATTTTGGAATGCTCTGCTAGATTGCTTACCCAGCTGAGCATAACAGCAAAGCATTTCTACACTTTATTTTGGAATGCTCTGCTAGATTGCTTACCCAGCTGAGCATAACAGCAGGTCATTGATTTCCCTATATAAATCGTAATGCCTTTTTGCTTAGCTCACTGTTAACTGCTAACTTCTCACATACCATACAACCTTACAAATATTTTTTTTTTCAGAATTAAAAACGGTAAAATTATTATCAAAAATATGTCTGACAATCAATCAATTTAAAATTGCAAACAAAAGTAGAATTATAAACATATACGATTTAATGTCAAAGAAATTTTCATGATTTTGTACTTTCGGTTTCTACAACAATGATAATAAGTATAAAAATGTTTATGGTTCGAATCCCGACAGGGACTTTGGATTCTTTCATGTGAGGAAGCTATCCAGCTAGCTTACGGAACGTCGGTGGTTCTACTCAGGTGCCCGCTCGAGCCTGAAATAATGCACGGAGGGGCATCTGAGGTCTTCTACCACCAGTAAAGCTGGAACGTCGCGATATGACCTATAATGTGTCGATGTGACGTAAAACCCAAAACAAACAAAATATATCTCAAAGCTGCTGTTACTTATTCTATTGGTATAAACTTTGTCATGCATAAAAAGAAGATATTCAAGTTCTTTTCTTTAAATGCAGTATTTTTTTTTATCGTGTACTAAGAAAATAAATATTTCATGAGTCGCGGTAGCCAGAGGTAAAATATGTTAGCTTTTTAATCACAAGATGGAAATAAATTCTTTATGTTAATAAAAGACTTTTGTTTATAATATACTTTTTCTCTTTTTTTACCTTAAAATTCTTAAAACTTCTCCTTTAATGTTTGTGTATTGGCAGAATTAAAAAGAAAGTAGTCCGACAAGTTACCAGTGAAAATACAGAAAATATTTTTCAATGCAGTGAAAAATACGGAAATTGAAAAATTAAAATACGTATTTTATTTCAATAATGTTTCGTAATACTTCATTTGTAAGTATATCATAAAATAGTATCTTCTTTCATTATAATTTGTGTACCCTTTTGTTTGCTTTTAATAAAAAATATCACTCTTAATAAGGATAAATTGTTGATACAATGTATTGTCACGTTTCTTTTTAATCTTTTTTTAGGTTAATAATGCATTTCATAGGCCAGGTATAATTCTTTCGGAAAAGAAAAAAAAATTCTATCAATGACAATTTTCATGCATTACAGTAACGATGACTGACCATTAAATGTAGTTCATTATTGTAAAACATATTCGCGTTTATTGGCATTTTTTAGAATACGAATCAATTGTAAATCCATGCATGTGTTATTAATTGATTGGATTAAAACTGGTATGGGATTGACATACTACTTGACAACTCAGGGCAATTAATAAAGAAACTTTTAATATATAAATAAGAAATAAGATCGTTGTATTTTGTATAATTTGTTTATTTGTTTTTAAAAGTTGGTGCTAACATCCATTATGCGGCTTACATCCATATTATTTTGAACTGTCATTAATAAATAAATTTCAGAACGAACCAACAATGGAAGTTCCTGGTAAACAAAAACCAAAAAAGACATTTTCTGTTTCACGGGGCTCTGACAATATAGTCAAGTAGATGTTTTCCAGACTGTATCATTTGTCAAAAACAGTGATATTGTCGATATGTTAGATAGACATAAGCAACTTGGAGAACTTATTACAAAGAAAACATCCATGGTTGAAAATGTTCCAGTGATGAAACCTACATCAACACCGTCTGAGGATAAGACACTAAGTCTTGAGGCTGTTGAAGATATATATTTGAATTCTTCATTGGGAAACACTGAATGTCACATAACCGGAATAGAAGTTATCAATCCCGACAAGATAGTTCTTTGTGATTACAGCGACAATAAAATTGTTAAATGCTATGATACAGTACAGAAGAAAGTTGTATCAGAGATAAAACTAGATAATTCACCGTTTGATGTTGCAGCTATAACGGATGATAAGTTTGCCGTTACTGTACCTAGTGAGAGAAGTATTCATTTCATGTCGCTAAGAAATCAACGCATAGTGTTAATTGATTTAATCATCAGACAAGGATTTACCTTATAGGCTATCTACTGTCCATAGGCAATGTTCCTTCCAAATAAAATAAATCAGGACTTATTCCTTCTCATGTTATCGTATAAACAAGGTTAACAGTACGTACAGACTGACCAATTCGATCACAAAATTGTCCAAACAAAGAGCTATAGTCAAAATTAATGTCTAATGGGACTTGGAAGGTGACTTTCTAATATGATAATAAAGACAAGTTGCATGTAAAAGTAAGTTATTAAGTTTGAAAAATTCATAATATATAGTGTATTCTGATTGGTTTATTATCTCGTGGCCACGACTTATCTATCTCGTTCCCACGACTTATTAACTCGTGGCCACGACATAGTATCTCGTGGCCACGACTTAGCTATCTCGTGGCCACGACATGGTTACTCGTGGCCACGACATAGTAACTCGTGGCCACGAGATAGCATCTCGTGGCCACGACATAGTATCTCGTGGCCACGACATAGTATCTTATGGCCACGACTTAGCTATCTCGTGACCAAGACTTAGTAACTCGTGGCCACGACATAGTATCTCGTGGCCACGACGTAGCTATCTCGTGGCCACGACTTAGTAACTCGTGGCCACGACATATATCTCGTGGCGTCGAGATAAATAAAAACACACACATGTCACCTTTGTGCCACCGTACTTTTCTGTTCAAAAGTCGTGTTAAAAGTTTGTTTAATTTTGGAATTTGAATATTTCTCAAATAAATTATGACAAACATGGTCTTTTAGGTTGAGATTTACATTTTCTTCGTTAGCATTACATGATAATGTAATAGTGTAAAAATAACTTCACTCTACTTTATGAATGTAAATGTCTTACGAGGTTTACAAATAAATACATACGTATGTAAAAAAAATATCGCTCATTATACTTATTCTAATAATATAAACTTTCTAATGTATAAATAGAGGATACTCAAGATGTTTTCTATAAATACAACATCAATTTTCATCGTGGTATGAAAATATATTTTACGAGTGGCGGTAACCCCATGTGAAATATGGTATAGTAATTTTCATATCACAAGATGAAAATAAATCCTCTTAATTATGCACTTTTAAAAGAAATATTGAGAAAAAATGATAAAATAAAATGCATATTTGCCTTTTCCGTATTTTCACTGAAAAAATTTATTTTTCACTGCACTGAACCATATTTTCCGTATTTTCACTGGGGTCTTGTCGAACTACTATGTTTCTAAACAAAATTCAAGGGAAAGTCTTTCAAGAAGAGAAAAATGTATGTAATAAGCAGAAAATTTAAGTTTTTTTCTTAAATACAGGATTTATTTTCATCTTGTGGTATGAAAATTATCATACATCATTCGCGGCTACCACCACTCTTGGAATATTTATTTTCATAACACTCATTTAAAAATTAATCCTGTATTTATTGGAAAAAAACACTTGAATAACTTCTTTATGTATAGGAAAGAACTTTAATTTTCTGTTTATTATATGTTTGTTCTCTTTTTTGACCTTACAATTCGTAAGACTTCTCCTTTAATTTTGTGTATTAATCGAATTAAGAAGAAAGTACTCGCAATTTTTCAGTGAAAATATGGAAAAATATGTTTCACTCAGTGAAAATACGACAATCAAAAGAAATGAAAATACGCATTTTATTTCATATATATTTCTCAATACTTCATTTATAAGTATGTAATAAAATAGTGTGAAGAATGTGTTTTTTGTTTCGCGTTGATCATTTTTGCTAAGGAATATTACAATGAAATACAAATTTAATAAACGTTTTGATTATGATTACGGACACAATGTATTGTCACTTTTTTCCCTTTTTTCGGCTAACTACCTTATTACGCATTTCATAGGCCCAGTATAATTCTTTGGAAAAAAACAACACCCCCTAAATTGTATCAATAACACTTTTCATGCATTACTATGGCTGACTATTTGTTTACCATTAAAATGTAGTTCATTTTTTTTTTAATCTTCGCGTTTATTGTTATTTCTAATGTTTGAAATTAAGAAATACGAATCAATTGTAAATCCATGTATGTGTTATTAGGTTTATATGTATTGATTTGATTAAAAATAGTATGGTATTGACATACTACTTGACAACTCAGGGCAATGAGTAAAGAACCTATTAATCTTAAAATAAGAAATAAGATCATTGTATTTTGTATGATTTGTTTATTTGTTGTTCAAAGTTGATGCTTGCATCCATTATGGTGCTTACATCCATATTATTTTGAACTGTCATTAATAGATAAATTTCAGAACGGACCAACAATGGAAGTTCCTGGTAAACAAAAACCAAAAAAGACATTTTCTGTTTCACGGGGCTCTGCTGAGGACTTTTTATTGTTCTGTATCCCTTGTGATAGAGATGGTGCCCGGGTACCAGCAAAAGGTTATTGTTCAACCTGCAAAGAACATCTTTGTGACACTTGTTACAAGCACCACAAGAAACAAACTCCATCACGTCATCATATTCTTCTAGATCAAGACTCTATGCCAACTACACCAAGTGTTCCAATCGTAAAAGACGAATTTGATAGTTGTGATGATCATGAAGACGAAAAACTGAAATTTTACTGCAAAGTTCATGACATCGTTGTTTGCAGTGTTTGTGTAACGCTGAATCACAGGTTATGTAATGTGGAATACATACCGAAACTCTCGAAGCATATTCTAGACAGTGGAGAACTTAATGAAATAATGGCAGAAATAAAAGCACTGGAGGATAGTTATAAATCACATATAAAGAGAGTAAAAGATGAGATGAACGCTATTTCTCAAAACCACGATGGCGTAATAAAGGCGATTCATCATTTCAGAAAAGAAATAAATACACGTCTAGAAGAAATGGAAAAATATGTTGTCAAAGAAGCTGACAACATACTTCTTAAACAACAAACGAAACTTAATGATTTATCAACAGGTGTACATGAAATCACAGATAAACTGACTGTAAAACGTAACCAGCTTGATAACCTGATTGAGAGAAAATGCCTTGATAAGCTGTTTGTTGAAATGAAAGAAACAAAGAAACGAGTTGAAGAAATGAGGATGAAGCAAAAACAATATAGTCGAGTAGATGTTTTCCAAACTGTATCATTTGTCAAAAACAGTGATATTGTCGATATGTTAGAAAGACACAATCAACTTGGAAAACTTGTTACAAAGAAAGCATCCATGGGTGAAAATGTTCCAGTGATGAAACCTACATCAACACCGTCTGAGGATAAGACACTAAATCTTGAGGTTTTTGAAGATATAGATTTGAATTCTTCATCGGGAGAATCAAAATGTAACATAACCGGGATAGAAGTTATTAAGCCCGACAAGATAGTTATTTGTGATAGGAGCAACAATACAAATGTAAAATTTTATGATACAGTTCAGAAAAAAATCGTTTCAGAGATAAAACTAGATAATTCACCGTTTGATGTTGCAGCTATAACGGATGATAAGTTTGTCGTTACTGTACCTAACGAAGGAAGTATTCATTTCATGTCGCTAAGAAATCAACACATAGTTTCTGAACGTAAGGTAAATATCAACGAGAGATGTTATGGTATTGCTTACAGCCAAGATAAGCTTGTTGTGTCATGTAATTATGATCCAGGAAAAGTTTTAGTTCTTGACCTACAAGGTAAAATATTGCAAAGTTTTTGTGGAGATAATAGTCTGTTCTGTTTACCCCAGTATGTCACCGTGAATACAGCGGGAACGTCTATATATGTTAGTGACTGTGGTTCTACTGTGAATGCTGTAAAACAACTAGACTGGCAGGGGAACGTTTTAAATACCTATCAACCAGCACAGGGAGCTCCTACACGAGGTATTTGTATATTAGATCATGGTACATTTCTTGTTTGTTTGGATCAAGATAGTGACGATAATTTGCAGAGAGTATCAGACAGCTGTAAGCAGTGTAAGATAACGATCATTGGGAAACTTGGTAAATGGTACCCGGAAGCAGTGGCATACTGTAAGAAATCGAGAAGACTTTATGTGTCTTATTCTGAAACAGGGCGTCTTAGATCAAAACATCGAATAAAAATCTTTAAGGTTGACTGGTGTTAAGTTACATCATGATGAAAAGTATACATTTAGTTTGAACTTTTACACGTTTCACTGTAACAGTTGAAAGTTTGATAGAGTTATTGTTCAAAATGATATTTATATGATATTTATGTGATTATGTCTATTGAAATCAAAATGGTGGGCTCGAAAATATTCTGTCAATATTTTTAGTTAATTATGTATAACTAAGAATAATAGGTAAATGTTTTTTACTGAAATGTAGGTTTTAAGATAAATATTTTAACCGGACTAAGACTGTGATCTCACATTGTTATCAATTTTTCAAAAGTAAATACTATTTTATAGTTTAAATAGTCCTAGATAAATTTTATTCGACAGTATAAAAACAAATTTATAATAAAACAGTCTTAGTAAATTTTATTTGGCAGGATATGGTTTTAAAAATGTCATTAATTGACTTATATAAGTTTTAATGTTCATATTTATTACATATTGGACAAATATATGTTGCTTCTGTATAAAACATCCATTGTTTAAGCCAATATATTATGTTAAAGAAAACAAATCGTTGATATACTGAAGTTAGTAATATTTTGATATTGTAAAGTATCAAGTGTAAAAAATGACATACTTTTCAAGGTTAAATGATTTATAATGGTCAATTTTTCTTCTTACCATTTGCATTTAAACATTTTAGTATCGTTTTATTCATTGTACCACAATGTAACTTTCTGTAGGAAAAACATGCAATAGTTTGAATATATTGAGGTCATATTTTTTTAAAATACAACTGATAATTGTGTAGCTAGGGGGGAAAACTCCTCAGTGCATAGAACAGTAACTGCTGTGATATGGTCTGTGGAGTTGTCTCCCTTAAAGGTAAAAATAAATAACCTTCTGTAGGAAAAACATGCAATAAGGTCATATTTTTTAAAAAACAACTGATAATTGTGTAGCTAGGGGGGGGGGGGGAACTCCTCAGTGCATAAAAAGTAACTGCTGTGATATGGTCTGTGGAGTTGTCTCCCTTAGAAGTAAAAGTAATTCTTAATTCTTTTAGAATGGCTTTTCATGTATTTTATGTGTGTGTTTTACGTTTTATATGTAATTTTATGTATACATGTAAAGATGAGACTGAAATAAAGAAATTATATATTTTTTTAGGAATGATTTCAGTACATACTAAGTCTTTAATAAATTGTTAAAGACGGTCTGTTAATTATGTTTGCCAATCGAATAGAATTTTTATTTATGGCACGTCCATTTAGTGATTGATTTAAATTCCGGAAGAGTTATGTTGAATATAATAAATAATTTCCCACTTCATTTTCTTTCCTTCGTTTTTACTTTACTGTGCTAGTATATATACCCTTATGCACTTTAAAACGCTAATTTAAATGTGCCGTAGCTTTCGGCCTTTTGGCCTTCTTCAGCAGCATTTATTATACATATGTATTAGTAATAAAGATTTTTGACAGGTTATATGGTCCTATATAAACGGTTGTTTGTAAATATAACCCGAGTCGCTAGGCGAGGGTTATATCGAAAACAACCGTTTATATACGGCCATATAACCTGTCAGAAATGTTTATAACGAATTTATATTACAGCAAGCATCATTTTTAGAGGAATATAGCGATATTTTTTTATAAATCGACAGCAGCCGTGTATATAAAACTTTATAATACTGCACGTTTGTAACGTCATTTTTCATTATTAGTTATAAAGCCTAGCGGCTCGGGTTATATTTACAAATAGCCGTTTATATAGGGCCATATAACCTGTCAACAATCTTTATAACGAATTTATAATACAGCAAGCATTACTTTTTAGAGAAAAAAAATAAGATTTCTTCATGAATCGACAATTGCCATGTATATAAAACTTTTTAATACTGCACGTTTGTAACGTCGCTTTTCATTGGATAATCGTGACGTTTATATAGTTTTATATACACGGCTGCTGTCGTTGTTTTGAAGAAATCTCGCTTTATTCCTCTAAAAATGATGCTTGCTGTATTATAAATTCGTTATAAATATTTCTGACAGGTTATATGGCCGTATATAAACGGTTGTTTGCAATATAAACCTCGCCTAGCGGCTCGGTTTATATTTACAAACAACCGTTTATATAGGACCATATAACGTGTCAAAAATCTTTATAACTAATAATATAAACGTCACGAAGATCCAATTAAAAGCGACGTTACAAACGTGTAGTAATATAATACATACAAAATTAATTTAATATAATCAGAGTGACGTAACGTCATTGTGCGACGTGAACGATTTATGACTCACGTGGCCTAAAATTAAATAAATGCGAATAGTATGTTGTAGTTGCTTTCTGATGCTTTGTATTTGTTGGAAAATTGATATCTAAAAAAATAAATCTTGTGAAAATATATAGACAAGTCAGCTGAACTTGCAAAAAATGAGCAGACTATCACTTCAAGAAATAAAGGATATTGAATGAGTGTAAGTTCAATACTGAATTTATTGAACGAGTTGAATAAATTTATATTGTGCGAGCCTATGGCGAGCATGATATTATTTTATTCATTGAGTTCAATAAATCCAGTAATGAACTTACACGAATTTTTTAATAATCTATTTGTCACATACCAAAAATAAAGAATGCAAAAAGTGAAAAAGCGTCATTTTTCATTGACGCGCATATAGTATAACGCTAACATTTAGCGCGTCGTTACGCTATGTTTGTGTCGCGTTAAAATAAATGCACGGTCGTGCACGGTCGTGCAATACCATATTTACGGAGTCGCAAATCGGCACGGGTGCGTGATAAAATCAAATTTGAGACAAATGTATTAGATATTATCTAAAAGTAAAATGATTCATGATTACATGTCGTGTGCGATTTTTTTGTAATATGCATGAATTGAAAGTGCGATTGCAATTCTTTGTTCATTTCGTAATATTTTAGTTTTAAATACATTAAGTCAAAACTAAAGGACAAAATATGGAACATGTGAAAAGAAAACCGGTCAATTTAGTCTGTTTATTTTCTTTTGATTTAATAAGTTCGTGAAGTTAACCGGACAGCCGGAACTTTTTTTTGCTTAGTCCGGTTGTTCTGGTTGTTCCGGCTAGCTTGAATTCGATTCCGGCTAAATAGGATAGCCAGAGATAATACTGTAAAACCTGTGCAAAAGACCATTTGTTTATCTTATAATGTATTTTTATATTATTGATACACTCCATCTCCGGCTACTTCGTTTGAACAAGTATAACTATATTATTTCTGGCTAGCCGTATCAGCCAGAACAGCCCAAACTATCGGACTAGGCAAAATTGTGAAGACTCACAAAGTATATTTTGATAATGTGATCAGATATTATATTATCTGAATTGAATACTAGTTGTATAAAGGCAAAAACTTTATCATTATAATATATAATTTTATAACAAAACAGAACAGAACACATTATTAACTTAAGTTACATGAAACAACACAATGGTATATAATGTAAAGTATATCAATATATATTAAGTGACATGCCAACTGGGCCTCTGAAGAAGTACTATCAATATTTATTTTATTTAGACATCATATTATTAAAAGTTTTATTTATATATATGTTGGTAATTATTTTGGTCAGTTTTGAAACGGATTATAGAGGCGTGTAAGTACAAACTTCACTTCCCAAAGATATGCAACTTCTTTTTGGAGATAACTTCTTTGAAGTGGTATGTGAACCACCACTTTCGAATAAAGTGTCAACTAATTAGCGATTGTTCTAAATTTAAAGTTATATATATACACGACACTTACGTGAATGCACGATATGGTTGGCCGTATTATCTCCCTTACATATTTATTTTATATATACATTTTCGATTCCTATACGAATACTATATATATCTTTTAATCCACCAATTCTGATGAGCATAACATATGTTACAAACAGGTTATAGTACATATAATCAAATACATATGGTAACATTTGTAAATTGAGTAACATGCATAAACATGGTACACTTCAAATATTATAGAACATATAAATTACAAGAGTTTCATGAATACGTCGATAGTATAAATGAATATATTAGCGAAAGTTAAATCGAAAGCATATATTCTACATTATACAACCGAATCAAAATTCATTACAGAACAGAACATAATCTTAAGTCTAGTTTCGAAACGAAAGTACTAGAACAAAGAAGATGTGTTTCAATTCGTCAACACACACCTGTACGATCAAAATTGCCAAATTGAAGGAGAATATCCATGTATATTGGCATTTATGTAACATAAACAGACGGTCTATTGGCTTTAGTACAGATGCTACATTAAACAAGTAAGCATAGTCTATAGGCAAGTGCATGGTTGATAAATCCGTTCATTGAGCACAACACGGATACTTGTATAAGTTTATCACATTGATCTGAGGGCGACATATCAATAAAAGATTGATAACCTTCATATCCCCACTTATCAATTAAACAATCCCACAATTTATATCTCTCAGAATCCTTATTTGGGCAAAAGCACACTAGGTGTTCAACAATGTTTTCACATACTCTTTTGCAGTTGGAACATTCCGTAGTGTATTTTCTAGACACTTGACGAGAAACAATTTTCATCAGTTGCCTACACATGAATATAAGTTTATGATTTTGCCTTGCAACATTCCAAAGTAGACAAGACTTTGAATTCTTGGAGAACATGGTATTCAAGAAACTATATTGCTCAGTTAGTCTATTTAATATTAGTGTTCGCTCCCGAGACAATACACATTTTCCAAGTAAATCCTTCCAAGCATAGTTTGATGGAAAAATGCCGTCAGCGGCATAACTGTCTAAAATATACTTCAACTCATATTTTTGCAATATGCGATAAATGTCCGGTAAAAATCCGTGTGACTGTTTGTCGCCATTTAAAAAGTGGAAAAGTCTTTTATTGAAAAATCCTTTTGCGAGGTATTTATTTGGCAGTCTACAAAGCTGACCTAAGAATTGTAGTTTTTTATGGTCAATTATTGTCTCAATAGAATTTGCACCAATCGACAATAGAGTGAGATCAGTTGAGGTACATGGATGAAATGATTGAATATTCTTAAGGCAAAATCTATGGGATTGTTCTAGGCGTTGAATGTCGGAACCGGTGAGAGTGGACCAAAGTTCGCACTCACCGGTTCCGACATGTAGAGGAATGTTTATAACGAATTTATATTACAGCAAGCATCATTTTTAGAGGAATATAGCGATATTTTTTTATAAATCGACAGCAGCCGTGTATATAAAACTTTATAATACTGCACGTTTGTAACGTCATTTTTCATTATTAGTTATAAAGCCTAGCGGCTCGGGTTATATTTACAAATAGCCGTTTATATAGGGCCATATAACCTGTCAACAATCTTTATAACGAATTTATAATACAACAAGCATTACTTTTTAGAGAAAAAAAAATAAGATTTCTTCATGAATCGACAATAGCCGTGTATATAAAACTTTATAATACTGCACGTTTGTAACGTCGCTTTTCATTGGATAATCGTGACGTTTATAAAGTTTTATATACACGGCTGCTGTCGTTGTTTTGAAGAAATCTCGCTTTATTCCTCTAAAAATGATGCTTGCTGTATTATAAATTCGTTATAAATATTTCTAACAGGTTATATGGCCGTATAGAAACGGTTGCTTGCAATATAAACCTCGCCTAGCGGCTCGGTTTATATTTACAAACAACCGTTTATATAGGACCATATAACCTGTCAACGATCTTTATAATTAATAATGTAAACGTCACGATTATCCAATGAAAAGCGACGTTACAAACGTGCAGTATTATAATATATACAAATATAATCAGAGTGACGTAACGTCATTGTGCGACGTGAACGATTTATGACTCACGTGGCCTAAAATTAAATAAATGCGAATAGTATGTTGTAGTTGCTTTCTGATGCTTTGTATTTGTTGGAAAATTGATATCTAAAAAAATAAATCTTGTGAAAATATATAGACAAGTCAGCTGAACTTGCAAAAAATGAGCAGACTATCACTTCAAGAAATAAAGGATATTGAATGAGTGTAAGTTCAATACTGAATTTATTGAACGAGTTGAATAAATTTATATTGTGCGAGCCTATGGCGAGCATGATATTATTTTATTCATTGAGTTCAATAAATCCAGTAATGAACTTACACGAATTTTTTTAATAATCTATTTGTCACATACCAAAAATAAAGAATGCAAAAAGTGAAAAAAGCGTCATTTTTCATTGACGCGCATATAGTATAACGCTAACATTTAGCGCGTCGTTACGCTATGTTTGTGTCGCGTTAAAATAAATGCACGGTCGTGCACGGTCGTGCAATACCATATTTACGGAGTCGCAAATCGGCACGGGTGCGTGATAAAATCAAATTTGAGACAAATGTATTAGATATTATCTAAAAGTAAAATGATTCATGATTACATGTCGTGTGCGATTTTTTTTGTAAGATGCATTAATTGAGAGTGCGATTGCAATTCTTTTGTTCATTTCGTAATATTTTAGTTTTAAATACATTAAGTCAAAAGCTAAAGGACAAAATATGGTACATGTGAAAAGAAAACCGGTCAATTTAGTCTGTTTATTTTCTTTTGATTTAATAAGTTCGCGAAGTTAACCGGACAGCCGGAACTTTTTTTTGCTTAGTTCGGTTGTTCTGGTTGTTCCAGCTAGCTTGAATTCGATTCCGCCTAAATAGGATAGCCAGAGATAATACTGTAAAACCTGTGCAAAAGACCATTGGTTTATCTTATAATGTATTTTTATATTATTGATACACTCCATCTCCGGCTACTTCGTTTTGAACAAGTATAACCATATTATTTCTGGCTAGCCGTATCACCCGGAACAGCCCAAACTATCGGACTTGGGCAAAAATGTGAAGACTTACGAAGTATAGTTTGATAATGTGATCAGATATATTATCTGACTTCAATGCTAGTTGTATAAAGGCAAAAACTTTATCATTAAAATATATAATTTTTATGACAAAACAGAACAGAACAGTACTTTATTCACTCTACTTACATGATGCAACACAATAGTATATAAATAGCACATGAGTTTGTGGGTAAAAGTAAAAATATCATCCCGAGGAAAATTACTGTTACCCGAGGCGTTACGAGGGATGATATATTTGACTGTTACTCACAAACCCATGTGTTATTTATTTTATTACCACGAACAAATACTGTGAGGATCTGAAATTGTCAACTAAATCTAACTGTAACAAAAATAAATCAAGAGTAATAATAACTAAACTGTCATTTTGTTTTAAGTTTTAAGTGTACTTTAGGCCTACTTGAGAAGTTTTCTTTTTCTTTTATTCTTTAAGCAAGTGATGATATCTACTAGTCATAAACATGCAACAAGCTGTGTTTTATTTAGAAAACAAAACACTAACCCATTTTTACGGTTATGATCTGTGAAATCTGATCCTTCTGTATCCAGAATATCCAACGCAAGGTTTTTGACAAAATAACGATGATATCCTATGTCTGTCCACCATATCTGTAACTTTTCACTGATTCAAATTGTTAAATAATCCTTTGTTGCATGCATAAATCTTCTGCATCAACCAGTTTGACACATAAATATTTACATTGCAATTACTTCCGTTGAAAAAATGTTTCAAAAAAAAGTTTGTATACGCGTAAAAACTCAGTGCCAAAACCCAAATTTTAGGGTGTATAGTTACTTTTGGTGTTCCTTGTGGTGAAGTCGAAAATTAAAAATGAATCAAGAAAAAAAGACGGCCCTTTTTAATTTTATTTTTGAAAAAAAGACCACGTGACCAATTTTATACTGTTAAAAAGTATTGTTCCCTTTAACTGTAAAAAAATTTCTTATTTTACGGGGTACATTTGCATTAACATTAAAAAAATAACCCCCAGGGCCCTAGGGGAAATTAACATTACAAAAATTCAATATCCTCTTTAAACTATAATGCACAGCAAATGACGTAAAAATATGAATTTTCATCAGGCCCAGGTGTGATTACTTAAACCCAAATTTTTGCTTAAAATGATGCCATAAGACATATTTTTCATATAAAATGTTATTTTTTTCTGTCTCTAACAATGTGCATATATTATACATGTATACATTCACATAAGAAAGGTTAGTGTGTATGTAACTAGGAAGCAGTTTGAATCATAAAAAAACAACTATTATGTATAAGTAGTACTTTTATTACAGTATTAGTTAGTCCTGTATTTTTCTTACATGTATGTAATTATTTTGTTTGTAAAGTTTTTATTTCCTTTTGTGCAATATATTATATTTTGTTATTATTACTGCCCAGCATGCACTGCATGAATATTTTTTTTTCATCGATAATTTGAATAAGTTCACTGTATGAATTAGTTTTAATTGCTTTCGATAATTAGAGTGCAGATTTTCAAGGCTTAAGACATTACTTACAAAAGTTTTTTTTTGTAATTCTCGAAAAATAATTTCAATAATCGTTACTCTTTAACCATTTCAAGATTGCCAAAGTCATTTAAATAATTAGCCTTGTATAGAGTTGAAATATCTGTAGACAATTTCCTGTAAAGTTGGTGACTATCTGATCATTAAACTGTCTAATCACAGGCAAATCATTCATTTTAGTGCCTGTAGCATTTTCTTTCTTAAGTGCTATATTTTGTTTATGTTTTTTCTGATGATGACAAACAAAGATATGGTCTAATTTGTATATATTTGTATATCAGTTTTCATTGAAATGCAGAAAATTATCAATGAAATAAAAAAGTTAACTTCCTATGGTAAATAAGAGGTTTAGATTCCATTTTATTTTGGTATCTATCTGGTTTTCACATCTATGTAAAAGGGCAATGCGGCTGAGTGGTTATAGTCATTGACTTCAAAACACTTGACCCTTAACACTGTGGTTTTGAGTCCCTGTAGTTAATTCTTTCATGTGAGGAACCTATCCAGCAAACTTGTGACATGTAACATCAATGGTTATAATTATTGTTATAATTGGGTGTCTGCATAATTTAGGTCGATATATGCAAGGTAAGTCACTAGAGAATGTAAATTTTTTGTCCATCATGTAATTGAGGGATTTTAGTATTTCTTGACACAAATGTTCACCATCATGAGATGTAGTGTTGCGTAAATATACTAGGTCTTTATGTCAAAGGTCAAGATCACACTTGTATATGAATTACAAGGTCAAGGTCACATGCAGAAGTGAAATGTCAGATAAAAAAATGTGGGAATTGATCATTTATTATGGATTTAGAGAGTATACTGTAAATGTTCACTATTGTGAGACTAAGCATTTGTGTTGGCTTATTTTGTGACAAAATTGCAGTCTTGTAAAAATTGTAAAAAAAGCTGCCATGAAAATATTTGATAGAATTGCTTTGTACACATGTATAGAAATAATGTTCAAGTTATTTTTCTTTCATCTACTAATGTTTCAAATTATTTTGTCAGATTTATTCTGAAACTTATTTGACTTTCATTAATGACATGTTTAAATAAAATGCACAGAAACAAATGTAAGATTAAAAAAATTGAAACTAGTCTGTGTATCTTGTTTATAGCTTCTTGACACACTTGATCACACATTTTCCAGATTTTTGTTATTTAATATTGTCAACTTTAGAATATTCTAGTTCTGTGTGAAACCCTAATCATAAGTAAAATATTGATAAAAATGAATCAGTTCAAAAATGTGCTGCCAGATTTCCTACAAAAAATTCTGAATCTCAAGGCTCCATGACCAACATACATTCTCATTAAAGTGGCAATCTAGAAAGTAGTCGCACAGCAAATAGGTAAGTATAGTCACGGACTTTGTAAATTAAAGTCCATGATTAGTTAAAAGTGTTGTAACATTGGATAATGATATTTACAGTCACACATCAGGCAATCTAGGAATTATTACAACCAAGCCTATTATCTTGTAAATTCTGAAAAGAAATCATCATTTTTCGAAGAATATCGAGAACTATTCTACTCATCCAGGCATCAGCGTTGCACTTTGGTTTAGTTTTTGTGTAAAACACTACTGAAGAGAATGGGTTCACTCACTTACTAAATAGGTCACTGCCAAAGGTCCATTACACTAATGGATTTTGTCAAGAGTTCTGGAACTTTTTGAACTTGAAAATTGTTTAATTAACAAGACAGGCTCTTGCGTTATTAAAGGTCAGTGGCCAACATGTTCACGTGTCAATTCATATGTAGAGAGAATAGTCGAGCAAAACGCCCCTACCAACAGCTGTTGATCCTTTGTACAGTCTACCTGTAGAACACCCTTTCCAAGAATGTAGTAAGCTCTAAAAAGCCTTTGGAAAGTCATCGCTGCCTGTATGCATTTTTACTGCTCCGTCTTTTCACTATTTCAGAGGTTTAAATATCGTGCTAGGTTGGCACATCTACATAAATATTTCACTTTTTTTAATGATAGCAAAAACAAACATACAAAGCGCGCGCGCACGCACGCACCAACACACACACACACACACGATTTGTAATTTATATTCCCAAATATACATTTGAAATTTTATCCAAGTCTAATTGCACTTGACTAAGATAGATCTATATGGGTTTAAATATTGTCAAACCCGATAGCACAAAGGACAAAATGGCGGCGAAGGGGAATGGGTTTAATGGGAGATAGGTGTTTTTAATAAAATAAAGGAAACGAGCTTTAATAGACTAAGGTATTTATCTATTTGCAATTGTAAAATGGCTTATCATAAACTGATTTTTAACAATGACCTGATATCTTTATGGTATTATGTACAGTTTATCATTTTTAAAAATGAAATATATTCACGCAAAATTTGCGTAAACATGTTGCTTCATAACAGTAAGGGATCGACTACTTATACATTTCAGTAAAATTTGAATAGCCCAAATTAAATGCAGATCTATTACAAATAAATTTGACAATGTTAAAACTGCACATGTAGCCAAGCTTGTTCGGGAAATTATAACATATTTTATTCCTTTAATTAAAGACAATGCTTATTTATCTAACATACAAGTCATTTAATCATGGTAAATCGCGTATCATGTTATTAGGTCTATTTAAAGGGTACACTGTTACAGAACAATACACGGATCGAGTTCAAATGTGAAGTAGTATTATTTGAAAGTATTCGAGCGCTAAATTATATATAATTTCACTAAAACTAAAAAGAAATAGTCTTTATGTTTTACTATTACCACGGTACATGTTCCCCCTTGTTAATTTGTGTCATAATCAGTAGAGTTATGTCTAGTATCACTTGATGTAGGGCTTCATCCTTGAAAAATATTTTACAAACCCTTAACTTCAAGTTAGTAGGCTGATAAACATAATAGTTAAGTTGATGCATTTTGAGTACAAAATGATTAAATGCAAAAATTATAAAGTAAAACAAAAACAAAAGGAAACTTATACAGGTAAAGTCCAATGTGATACATAAAGACTACAAAAATCCATTACATTAAAATGCAAAATATCTAAGTTAAATGAAGTTATTTATCTCAAATCTAGTTCCGGTGGGTGGAGGGGAGGTAAGGGAAGAAAAAAAGAATATAATATATATATAAGTATTGCAGTATTTAACTGTTATTCCGGTTCAAAGAAAATGATACTGCATAGTAGTTGTCAATCGCGCGTATTTCAAAGAATGAAAGGGTTTTGCGTGATTCATTACAACTTAATCAAACCAAGCCATCTCCCTTCCCATGTGAAAGTGTACAATTTGCGCGCCTCCTGCTGTTATTGTGCAGTCATAAGATCAAAGAAATATACAGTTGTAAATTCCAGACATATGGAACAGATTAATTAACGTTACAGTATAGGCTTGAAAAACATATCTTAAAGAAATTGTTGATGGTTACTAACAAAACATTAATGAATTTATATGCGATATAAATTACGATTTCCCATTCTACCTTGCCCTGGGTTATCAACTTATCTTTCAGACTGATGACCATAATTGCCATAATTTTTAGACTAATTTCCGGGACACCTTTCATTTTGAAGTGGGGCATTGATCAGCAAACGTATTTTTTTTTTAATTTACATAATGGCATACAACCTATATTTCCGGTATTTACAACTTGCAAATTTAATGACACCATAAACAAAAGACAGAATGTCAATAATTATTAACAGTTTTTCTATCTTTTTTAAGTATTTAGGCATCGTTAATTCAATCATTCACAGATTAGAATAAAGCTATGTTAAGTAATGACAATTAGCCATGTTGTTTAAATATCATTTTAATCTTTCATTAATTCATGAATTTCAGAACGAGTTATGGAAGTTTCTGGTAAACGAAAACCAAAAAAGACTCTTTCTCTTTCACGAGGTTCAGCTGAGGACTTTTTATTGTTCTGTATCCCGTGTGATAGAGATGGTGTCCGGGTACCAGCAAAAGGTTATTGTTTAACCTGTACAGAACATCTTTGTGACACTTGTTACAAGCATCACAAGAAACAAACTCCATCACGTCATCATATTCTACTAGATCAAGACTCTATGCCAACTACACCAAGCGTTCCAATCGTAAAAGACGAATTTGATAGTTGTGATGATCATGAAGACGAAAAACTGAAATTTTACTGCAGGGATCACGACATCGTTGTTTGCAGTATTTGTACAACACTAGATCATAGGACCTGCAATGTGGAATACATTCCAAAACTCTCTAAATATATTATAGACAGTGAAGAACTTAATGAAACAATGACAGAAATGAAAGCACTGGAGGATAATTATAAATCACAGATAAAGAGAGTAAAAGACGAGATAAAAGCTATTTCTCAAAACCACGATGACGTAATTAAGGCGATTCGTCAATTCAGAAAAGAACTAAATACACGTCTAGACAAAATGGAAAAACGTGTTGTCAAAGAAGCAGACAACATACTTCTTAAACAAACAACGAATCTAAATGATTTATCAATGGAGGTACAAACAATCACAAACGAACTGGTTGAGAAACAAGTACGACTACATAAATTGATGCAAAAAAATCGCCTTGATAAATTGTTTGTTGAAATGATAGACGCAAAGAAACGACTCGAAGATATGAGGGTGAGGCAAAAACAACATAGTCTAACAGATGATTTTCAAACTGTATCATTTGTCAAAAACATGTACATTGTCGATGTGATAGATAGGCACCAGAAGCTTGGAGAACTTATAACAATGAATACATCCATGGTTATACAATATACGGATAAGACGCTAAAACTTGAAGTTGTTGAAGATATTAATAGTTCCTCACTTGGTGAAAAGATAAGTGACATAACTGGGATGGACGTTCTGCAGTCAGATAAAATGGTTGTCTGTGAGTTTTCAAAAAGGAAAGTAAAATGCTTTGATACAGTACAAATGAGAATTATCTCAGAGATACAGCTAAGTAAATCACCGTTTGATTCGGCAGCTATTACCAATGACAAATTCGTCGTCACTGTACCTGATGAAAGAAGTATTCATTTCATGTCGTTAACAAATAGACAGATAACATCTGATCTCCATGTAAATATCAATGAAAGGTGTCATGGCATTGCTTGCAGCAGAGATAAAATTGTTGTTTCATGTATTGCAGTTCCCGGAAAAGTTTTAGTTTTGTCTGGTAGGGGTTAAAATATTGCAAATTTTAAAATTGGAGAAAATTTGGCTTTTTCCCTTTACCTTTTTTAATCACGTGAATACGAGGGACGTCTATTTTGGGATTGGGACCGGGGTTAACCTGAAAATGGCTTTTTAAAACAATTTGTTTTGGCAGGGGAACTTTTACAAAAATACCTTAAACCAAAAAACAGACGGAAAAAAATTTTAAGAAATTTGGAATTAGATGTTTGGCAATTTTTTTTGTGTTTTATGATTAAAGATAGTGCCCGAAAATTTGCGGGGGGTATCAGACAATTTGTAAGCCGTTTTAAGAAAAACGTTTAAATGAGAAACTTTAAAATTTTTGGTACCCGAAAGCGGTTTTGGCCCGTACTGTGGGAAAAAACTGGGAAAAGCTTTTTGTTTTCCTATCATAAAAGATTTTCCCCTTTGTTTTACTAGACCAAAATATCGGATAAAGGTGTTCTCGGTTGACTGGTGTTAATCAACTTAGGAATGTGATTAGAACTTGTAGTTGTGTAAAAATAGAGCATATATTGGCTCATGTTCATGTTAATACAATTCAGTACAAAACAAAATATTATACAATAAATATACAATACAAAACTAATTCAATGCAACACAATACAATACAACACAATGGAATATATATTTATTTAATGATCAGTTTATTTAAAACATATTTTACAACTTATATGTACACTACAGTGTAAAAGTATTATATAAGTTGTACAAAAATGTAGTTAAACGTAAATTTATCACGACTATTCACCACAATCAAATATTAAAAAAAAAACGTTCTTTTAAAGCTGATATGTTATCAAGTCCTGAAAAGCAAAACAAATATTTGAGATCAAATATACTTGTACGTACTAAACATTAGGCTAAATGGAAAATTTGAACATCATACGTTGTCAAATTGTACATTTTTTTGCAAGCAATATATAAAATATCCATTTAGTTGAACGATACCGAAACTTTGATTTGTATTGGTTTCCATATGATATTATAATACATTTTTGATATATTGTATGTGCTTCGGTAGTCAGAGAACCCAACTAATGGTCTTACTTTTCAATTTAAAGATCCTGTATGTTTTGTAATTGAGATTGCATACCACTCTTCATTGAATTATATATGTATGTAATTATGCAAATTTGTCAATTTTCAAAAATGGAAGAATATGTAAAATATGTATTGCAAATATTTGTACATATTTAAGGTAATCATTATAGATTCTATTATATGCATTTATTTCTTATTGGAAAACTAAATTCTAATTATCTCCCTGTATTTACATGAAATATTAAATTCGGTAATATCTTTATAAATAATGTTTTTTGAAACTTACAATATCTATAAATCTTAATTTGAGCATCATAATTTGTATATAAAACCATAAAAATAATGTGTTACAGGATCTTTAATTGCCCTCTACATCAATACTTTTTGCCCACCTGTGCTCCAACTTGTTTAACCCTTCCAAATATAATTCCATATTTTGGTCTTCAAAGAACTCATTGACCGCCTCCATGACATCTTCATTGCTTCCAAAACGTTTACCACGAAGCTTGGTTTTTATTTTCGGAAACAGATAGAAGTCAGAAGGGGCCAAGTCCAGAGAATATGGAGGATGGGGAAGAATTTCAAAGTCGCAGTTAGTTGCAGCAGCAATCGCAACTTGGGATGTGTGAGCTGGCGCATTGTCGTGCAGGAGAAGAATGCCTTGAGTCAGTTTGCCCCTCCTTTTACGCGCGATTTCTTTACGCAGATGTATCAATTCATCCGTTTATGGTACGACCTTGCTCAAGATAGTCAATCATGATTATCCCCTGACTATCCCAAAAAATTGAAGCCATCATCTTTCCTGCTGATGGCACGCTCTTGAATTTCTCCGGTGGGGGTGAGCTAGGGTGTTTCCAGTGCATGCTCTTTTTTAGATTCTGGATCGAAGTGATGGATCCATGTATCATCCTGAGTTACGATCCGGTAGATAAAATCAGGTTCATGCTCGTAACGAGACAAAATATGTCAAGCCTGGTCCGTTTCTGGTCGTCAGTCAACTGTCTGGGGACCCATCTAGCGAAACCTTTGACATGCCAAAGACATCAGTCAGAATTGCCTGAACTGAACAAAGCTTATACACACTTCCCAAACAATGCTTCGCAGGTCTCGCCTTCTGTCGCACATGACTAGACCGCCCAGACCACTCATCATCTCCAATGCTCTCCCTGCCCCTCTTAAATTCAGCAGCCATTTTTTCACACTGCTATAGGAAGGGGGCTCCTTCCCTAGTGTATCCATGAAGTCTTCATGGATTTCCTTGGGCAACATCCCTTTCTTACATAAGTACTTAATGATGGCTCTGATTTCAATTTTCTCCATTTAGTCTAAATGGCACACCCCTCTAATGACCAAAGTGTGTTTTATGTTACTTGATCTGTTTAAAACCGTAAAACTCGGTCAGTAATCTTCAATCAGGTATCAATATCGACGTACCGTGTGTAAATTTCAGTGTAGTGGCTAGAGGTATATCGGGCCGAGAACTTTTTTCTCATACCTCGTATGTAATTTTGTGTGTGTTGTCACTGCTTAGATTGATATTTAACATAGTAATTCTGATCTATATTGAAGTGCATACAATATGAAATTAACCGAGCAAAAGTTATACCGTGTCGGTAGTTTTTTCTGTAGTGTAAACTGTTGGTAACGTCCAATAGTTTGCGATTTACAAGCAAGTACAAAGAGATATTATGTTGTAATACAATTTTTCTCCTGACAAATCACAAGCAGTCTTTCGTTTCTATCAATGTCTCGAATAACTTTCACTTATATTGGAAACATGGGTTGAAATTCCTATTTTGGCTTTAAAAATTTGCATGCGTTTATTTAAACCGCTACGTATCTGTCATGCCAAAAATTATTTTAAAAGTTATTATAACACGAGCTTTGAACAGTTTTCTATAATTAACTGATGAAATCTTTGCAGAAATTGGGTGACTGTATGTACAAAACAGTTTACGTTTGTAGCAAATCGATATATAACCATGCGTAACCAAAGTAAGTTTTATATTTCGGTTGCCTAGTTATGACTTCTTTAATCCATATTAATAGAAAAAGAAAACTGTTACACGTTTTTACTTGTTTTTTTTTCTTGCATTCTTTATAACACGTTTTACCTGCTACTATGAAATACAAAACAAACATCTGTCAAATCTATTTTAAAACATTTCATAAAATTGTATCACTACTATTTTTCTAAACAGTTTAGAGGAAAATGTTTTAAATATTTGTGATATTTGACTACGTAAAAAGCGGTTTTTCATTAACTCCAACATATCAAGGTTAAATAAAAGCAGAACTGTTAAAGAAAGTATTTTTCTTCATGATATCACATTTTACTTAATGGTTAGTACGCGGAATACTATCTTTATCTCATTATAAAAATGACAACTTAATATTTAAGATATAATTAGATTTTAAAATGAAAGCCGATACGTTGAATGTGCGTTCAATGTAAATCTGATTTACACAAAAGGGACAATTAATCGTCGTTTGTACAAACTTTATACAGTAGCGTATATATGTTGCAAAGTCACTAAGCATAGTTTTACAATGTGATCAGGTATGTTATCTGATTTCGATTCAAATTGAATAAAGGCAAAAAACAATCTTTATAATTATAATGTTAAGTATTGTAATTGAAACCAAATGCGGGTAATAACTTTAATTCCCAAAAGACCCATTTTGGAGATCACCTTTTTGAATAAGTACAAGTAAATGTTCTAATATTCGTCATGTAGGTACGGATTACTGTTTATCTTACAAATTATCAGAAATTTGATATCAAGCCCTGTATTTAACTTTTGATATGTGAAACACCACTCTTTAGAAAAGGGTCAACCAATAAGCGATTGTTCAATATTCAAATCTATATCTTGTTATATCAGGTGTGTATGTACACAATCACGTTAAGGTTGACCGAATTATCTCCCTTACATGTTTGTTAAATATATTTATAAACATGTTTATACATAAGACATTATAACCTAATGCACTGGTCAACATTTTTAACTGTTTCACCCCTATCATCGGACATTTCTGTTCACGCCGTCCGCCAGCTCGTAGTGGTTTTTAGAAAAACGAACGTCTATTAGATTCAGTTGTGAACAGTTTACAATTAAAACAGTTTTAAAAATGTTACAAGTATATAAGCATTTCCAAAAAATGCTTGGAATCGTCGTTCAGCCTGTATCATAGGTGTTCCTACTTCCGGCCCCCCTCACCCACTCTACAACCCTCCTACCTCTCAAAACCATGTAACTGCAGTATTTTTTATTTGAAACATGTTTTAATATTTGTGGCATGATCGAATAAAAATAACTCAGAAAATGAAAATAAGTTTCCTGAGTTCCGGTCAGATTGCACATTTTTATCACCCTGTGACATGAGTTTACAATACATACAGCTATAGTATGATTTGAAATATTATGTTTCAATAAAGCATTATTTATTCTTCACGGTAACTTTTTTTTATAGAATTTTGACTATGTGTCCAGGTTTTGGCATGTTTTCAACAGTGATATGTTGCAATGTGTGTAAGATCAGTCTGAAGGCTTGCATTTATATTTACGTCATATATACGCTTCACAGGTGTACAGTGCCTAGTCAAGTCAGTAACTAATATCCCCCTCCCCAAGACGCCTTTACAATAACAAATAAAATCTATAGGAATGAATCAATTAAATAACATAATTATATCATTTACACATCACAAATAAATAAAAAAATTACCGTATCTGTCTTCCGTAAAACAAACAATATATTACAAAAGCGTGATCAAATGATGGACAATAGCAAATCTTTATTCTCAACTAAATTAATTTTAATTGATGTATTTTGCTTTAATCCGCTGTTCCTTTCATTGTCTATTTCCACCAATATTGACATAAAGAGGGTGTCAAAATTCTTATATAAAACATACTTTTTATTGCCTAAACGTTTAACAACCTTAACCCATTACTCACTAATATCACAGCGTAATAGCGTACAGGTTGACTACTCGCTCGTTTCATGACTGTACATACGCTTGTTCGAATCCAAGAATGACACTTTTGTTTAAAAGAAATTTAAATTTTAAAGATATGTTTCAACTAATTGGATTTAAAGGCACATTATGCCTCAGAAATAAATAATTTTTTACTTATAAAGAAACGACAAACATGAATTTTATTATAATCAAATATTGGTTTTAGAGAATGTTTGATGCTTGTTACCTAAAGAAAGTTATGATAAATGTGAAATAATTTGTCATATAAGTAGCAACATGTAAACAACGTTGTATATTTACTTCCATACAAAATATTAATTTCAATTTAACTGTACTTATTGCCAAAAGATCATATGGTGAAAAAGATGGTACATGCCATTGACAAATGATTAACTTTTTGGATACTGTAAAAGTAAACCAAAATTTAAGTTTTTAACAAGAGTTAAAGCCTACTGAATAATAAGCAATGGAAGAAAATAGATATATACAAATTTGCCAAAATTATTGAAAATGTGGCACAAAAAATACTATTAAAATATGTTTGATTACTGTTAAAAATATTTGTTTAATTTTTTACTTTTAACTTTCAGCTGTGCAAAACATCGCATATTTGAAAATGAAACTATATCACGATTACGAGTATACGATTATACATAAGAAAAAAGAAAAGAAATTGTAATTATAAAAACCTGCACAACCTATATCATAATGGTACGACCGATATCGTGTTCGAATTATATTGAAGAATTTGTTTATATTCGTTTGAAACATGTAGACGGTTTAAATTTTGATTGGATTACAATAAAACTTCCGCGTTCCGACAAAATGGCGATGAAGGGCGTTTGTGTAGAAAAAGTTATCCCGATTTAAATAAAGGCAAATACATTTTTGAGGTATTTATATCATGTATTTACGAATTTTTCATTAAAAAGTTTTCAAAAGTAATCATGTATTTATACTTAATCGTGCATGAAACTTACACAGAAAGTTGATGTAAATTGATATCATTGGAAAATAAAAACGAGGTCGAGTCAACATGTTGATACTTGAAAAATTAGAATCCTTATATCTAACAAAACAAAACTTTATTTGTGCATCTCATATCTTATTGTATTTTGGAGAAAAAAAGAAAATATGTATATCTAAATCTATTATATTATTTATCTGATTTTACAATATACAAAACAAAGGAAAATACTAGTAACATACAACCTTTTGAATATTTTTTCAAGAAATTTTCTACAATTATGATTGAAAATATGTCTGACAATCATTCAATTTAAATTTGCGTACAAAAGTAGAATTACAATCCTATTCGAATTAATGTCAAATAAATGTTCATGATTTTGTACTTTCGGTTTCTACAACCACGATAATGAACTGTTTACTTCTGTTTACTTTTATATGGAACGCCGTGACTGTCTTATGTAATCAATGTTTTTGTTATCTTGTGAAACGATGATATTATTTTGTCGTTTGAGCATGTTATCATGTGCAATTTACATCATGTCTTGTCAAATGAACATGCTGACTTGTACAAACTGCATGTTAACTTGTCAAACTATTATGATGACATGTGCAGACAACATGCTATTTTGTCAAAGTATCGTGATGACTTGTGCAAACAACATGTTAACTTGTCAAAGTATAATAATGACTTGTGCAAATGACATTGTAACTTGTCAAAATGTAATGATGACTTGTGCAAACGTCATGTGAACTTGTCAAATTATTGTGCTGACATGTGCAAACAGCATGTTATCTTGTCAAAATGTCATGATGACTTGTGCAAACGCCATGTTAACTTGTCAAAGTATAATGATGACTTGTGAATAGGACATGCTGACTTGTTGAACTATCGTGATGACATGTGCAAACAGCATGTTAACTTGTCAAAGTATAATGATGACTTGTGCAAACAGCATGTTAACATGTCAAATAACCATGATGACTTGTGAAGACAACATGTGAACTTGTCAAAGAATCGTGATGACTTGTGCAAATGACATGTTATCTTGTATCATGCTGACATGTCAAAAAGCACTGTTAACTTGTCAAAGTATCATGCTGACTTGTGCAAATACCATGCTAACATGTCAAAATTCAATGATGACATGTGCATACAGCATGTTAACTTGTCCAAGTATCATGATGACTTGTGCAAACGACATGTTAACTTGTCCAAGTATAATGATGACTTGTGCAAGTGCCATGCTAACTTGTCAAAATTTCATGATGACTTGGCAAACAGTATGTTAACTTGTCAGATCATCGTGATAACATGTGCAAACAACATGCTAACTTGTCCTAGTATCATGATGACTTGTGAAAGCAACATGTTAACTTGTCCAAATTTCATGATGACATGTGCAAACAGCATGTTAACTTGTCAAAGTATCGTGATGACTTGTGCAAACTACATTCTAACTTGTCAATGTATCATGATGACTTGTGCAAATGCCATGTTAACTTGTCAATGTATCATGATGACTTGTGCAGACAACATGTTAATTTGTCAAAGAATCGTGATGACTTGTGCAAACAGCATGTTAACTTATTAAGGTATTATGAGCATGTCATCACGATAATTCGACAAGTTAACATGCTGTTTGCACATGTCATCATGAAATATTGACAAGTTAACATGTCGTTTGCACAAGTCATTATGATATTTTGACAAGTTAACATGTCGTTTGCACAAGTCATCATGATACTTTGACAAGTTAACATGTTGTCTGCACATGTCATAATGATTATTTGACAAGTTAACATGCTGTTTGAACAAGTCAGCATTGTCTTTAGACAAGATATGATGTAAATTGCACATGTTTATATGCTTAAATGACAAAATAATATCATCATTTCAGAAGATAGCAAAAACATTGATAGCATAAGACAGTCACGGCGTTCCATACTTTTATATCTATGTAATGTAGATGGACGTTTACTCAATATATTGGATTAAACTTCGTCAACAACTCCAAGTATTATATAAATATTGTTTACATGCATAGGTTAGACCAAAATACCGTATCCGTTCTGTGTAATCTTACTATTGTGTTAACGGTTCTTAGGCCTATAAGAATTGTTTGTTTCCGGTGTCCCTACCTACCCTATTTTTTGGAAACAGGCCACATTTTTTTTGTTTGACGCTGCATAATAAACTTTACGCCGCATATTCATATTTCCGTCGCTTACACTTGATATAAAAAAATATTTTAAAAAATGCCTACCTACCTACCCTATTTTTTAAAACCATGTCACTGGAAACAAATATTTTTTCGTTAGGCCTCACGGAAATTGGACACACGTTCGGCGCTTTTCTACGGTGGCACAAAGATGACAAGTGTGTGTTTTTATTTATCTCGTGGCCACGAGATACTATGTCGTGGCCACGAGTTAATAAGTCGTGGCCACGAGATAGCTAAGTCTTGGCCACGAGATACTATGTCGTGGCCACGAGTTACTAAGTCGTGGCCACGAGATAGCTTAGTCGTCGCCACGAGATACTATGTCGTGGCCACGAGTTACTAAGTCGTGGCCACGAGATAGCTATGTCGTGGCCACGAGATAAATAACCAATCAGATTACACCATTTATATGAATTTCCCTAATTAACTAGACATGTGCTATAGTACAAGGATGTCCCTACTTCACCAGCCTGTAAAAGTGCCATTTATACAATTTATTGACTGGTCAATAATTTTACATTTAGCGTCACTATGACCCTGATCAGTTACCCAATGACCTCGAAATTATTAGATCAGGTGCAATGATCTTCCTGGGTTATACAAACCATGGCTTATCCCTTTTGATTTAATCATCAGACAAGGATTTACCTTATAGGCTATCTACTGTCCATAGGCAATGTTCCTTCCAAATAAAATAAATCAGGACTTATTCCTTCTCATGTTATCGTATAAACAAGGTTAACAGTACGTACAGACTGACCAATTCGATCACAAATTGTCCAAACAAAGAGCTATAGTCAAAATTAATGTCTAATGGGACTTGGAAGGTGACTTTCTAATATGATCATAAAGACAAGTTGCATGTAAAAGTAAGTTATTAAGTTTGAAAAATTCATAATATATAGTGTATTCTGATTGGTTTATTATCTCGTGGCCACGACTTATCTATCTCGTTCCCACGACTTATTAACTCGTGGCCACGACATAGTATCTCGTGGCCACGACTTAGCTATCTCGTGGCCACGACATAGTAACTCGTGGCCACGACATAGTAACTCGTGGCCACGACATAGTATCTCGTGGCCACGACATAGTATCTCGTGGCCACGACATAGTATCTCGTGGCCACGACATAGTATCTTATGGCCACGACTTAGCTATCTCGTGACCACGACTTAGTAACTCGTGGCCACGACATAGTATCTCGTGGCCACGACGTAGCTATCTCGTGGCCACGACTTAGTAACTCGTGGCCACGACATATATCTCGTGGCCACGAGATAAATAAAAACACACACATGTCACCTTTGTGCCACCGTACTTTTCTGTTCAATAGTCGTGTTAAAAGTTTGTTTAATTTTGGAATTTGAATATTTCTCAAATAAATTATGACAAACATGGTCTTTTAGGTTGAGATTTACATTTTCTTCGTTCGCATTACATGATTATGTAATAGTGTAATAATAACTTCACTCTACTTTATGAATGTAAATGTCTTGCGAGGTTTACAAATTAATACATACGTATGTAAAACATATATCGCTCATTCTACTTATTCTAATAATATAAACCTTGTAATACAGTAAAAACCCGCTTTACGACCACCCCGTTTTCGAGACCAACCCGCTAATACGAACGATTTTTTAAAGACCCGAATTTTTTATTCTTTATTTTAATGGTCGCTAACCCCGATTTTGAGACCACCCCGTTATTCCGTAATGCGACCAGTAAATTCAGTCCCATTTCGTAAATTCTGTACATTTGGAAACCCATAAATACGACCGCGGGCACTTTCTCACCTTGATATTGACATGCGTGTATATTGCTGAAATATTTTTGACACGTGATGTAAACAACAGTTGTCCTAGTTTTACGACATTTAACGACATCCAGTTTACGGCAGAGGTCAAGGTTACATTGTATCAAACCCGGAAATGATCTTCTCTTCCATTGTTTAAGAAAATTGTTAAAAATAGACTGAAAGATCAGTTCATTCAAAATTGGCATAGTGAAATGTCACAATCAAGTAAATGTCTGAATTATAGAATGTACAAAAGTGAATTCAGATTTGAAAAGTTTTTAGATATTTTGCCATCTCATTTAGCTTTGGTACTATTGCGCTTTAGATGTATGAACCATAAAATGCCTATTGAGTCTGGTAGATTTTGTAATATACCAAGAGAATTAAGAGTGTGTAATTTATGCAATAATAGCTCACTTGGTGATGAATATCATTATTTATTTAATTGTCAATTCTTTAATACTGATAGAAAAAAATATATTACTAGAGAGTATAGTACTAATGTTAATTCAATCAAGTTTTCTATGTTAATGAATAGCACAGATAGGAGTATATTGTTAAAACTTGCAGTATTCTGTAAAAAAATTATTTCAGCATTTAAGTAACTGATAACTAAGCTTATTTTCATAATGTAACACTTTCATTTTTGATTTATATTTGCCATGTAATACATCAGCATATTTCGTGGATATCTCTTTATATGTCATACTATATGTATATATTATTGTATATGTGACTGATGCCTCTATGAGGCCCAGCATTTTCAATAAACTGTTCAAACTGATCAATAATATTGTCGATAATTACTTAATTTCACACCTTTAATGTCATAACTGGGGGATTAAAACAACAAAGTATTGAACAGAAAACTTTCAATAAGTTTTTAGAGGTGTTGCTGCTATCATTATCTCTTTCGTTCCATAATTTTAAACAAATACGATTAGGTTTTTGAAGTTGTTATCGGCGATGAAAACTGTGAAAATAATTAAAGGTTAATTGTTCGGTGTGCTTTGTAGTAAAATGGTGATTTAATAGAGTAAGTCGTGTCATTCTTTTAACAAGAATGTAAAAATATGTTTGTGTTTAAAGACATTCAATATATAAATAGAGGATACTCAAGATGTTTTCTATAAATACAACATCAATTTTCATCGTGGTATGAAAATATATTTTACGAGTGGCGGTAACCCCATGTGAAATATGGTATAGTAATTTTCATATCACAAGATGAAAATAAATCCTCTTAATTATGCACTTTTAAAAGAAATATTGAGAAAAAATGATAAAATAAAATGCATATTTGCCTTTTCCGTATTTTCACTGTAAAAATTTATTTTTCACTGCACTGAACCATATTTTCCGTATTTTCACTGGGGTCTTGTCGAACTACTATGTTTCTAAACAAAATTCAAGGGAAAGTCTTTCAAATTGTAATGTCAAAATAAGAAGAGAAAAATGTATGTAATAAGCAGAAAATTAAAGTTTTTTCTATAAATACAGGATTTATTTTCATCTTGTGGTATGAAAATTATCATACATCATTCGCGACTACCACCACTCTTGGAATATTTATTTTCATAACACTCATTTAAAAATTAATCCTGTATTTATTGGAAAAAAAACACTTGAATAACTTCTTTTTGTATAGGAAAGAACATTAATTTTCTGTTTATTATGTATTTGTTCTCTTTTTTGACCTTACAATGCTTAAGACTTCTCCTTTAATTGTGTGTATTAATCGAATTAAGAAGAAAGTACTCGCAATTTTTCAGTGAAAATATGGAAAAATATGTTTCACTCAGTGAAAAATAATTTTTACAGTGAAAATACGACAATAAAAAAAAAATGAAAATACGCATTTTATTTCATATATATTTCTCAATACTTCATTTATAAGTATGTAATAAAATAGTGTGAAGAATGTGTTTTTTGTTTCGCGTTGATCATTTTTGCTAAGGAATATTACAATGAAATACAAATTTAATAAACGTTTTGATTATGATTACGGACACAATGTATTGTCACTTTTTTCCTCTTTTTTCGGCTAATTACCTTATTACGCATTTCATAGGCCCAGTATAATTCTTTGGAAAAAAAAAAAACAACACCCCTAAATTGTATCAATAACACTTTTCATGCATTACTATGGCTGACTATTTGTTTACCATTAAAATGTAGTTCATTTTCTTTTTTTAAAAATCTTCGCTTTTATTGTTATTTCTAATGTTTGAAATTAAGAAATACGAATCAATTGTAAATCCATGTATGTGTTATTAGGTTTATATGTATTGATTTGATTAAAAATAGTATGGAATTGACATACTACTTGACAACTCAGGGCAATGAGTAAAGAACCTATTAATCTAAAAATAAGAAATAAGATCATTGTATTTTGTATGATTTGTTTATTTGTTGTTAAAAGTTGATGCTTGCATCCATTATGGTGCTTACATCCATATTATTTTGAACTATCATTAATAAATAAATTTCAGAACGGACCAACAATGGAAGTTCCTGGTAAACAAAAACCAAAAAAGACATTTTCTGTTTCACGGGGCTCTGCTGAGGACTTTCTTTTGTTCTGTATCCCGTGTGATAGAGATGGTGCCCGGGTACCCGCAAAGGGTTATTGTTTAACCTGTACAGAACATCTTTGTGACACTTGTTGCAAGCACCACAAGAAACAAACTCCATCACGTCATCATATTCTACAAGATCAAGACTCTATGCCAACTACACCAAGCGTTCCAATCGTAAAAGACGAATTTGATAGTTGTGATGATCATGGAGACGAAAAACTGAAATTCTACTGCAAAGATCATGACATCGTTGCTTGCAGTGTTTGTGTAACGCTGAAACACAGGTTATGTACTGTAGACTACATACCAAAACTCTCGGAGCATATTCTAGACAGTGAAGAGCTTAATGAAATAATGGCAGAAATGAAAGCACTGGAGGATAATTATAACTCACAGATAAAGAGAATAAAAGATGAGATGAAAGCTATTTCTAAAAACCACGATGACGTAGTAAAGGCGATTCATCAATTCAGAAAAGAAATAAATACACGTCTAGAAGAAATGGAGAAACATGCTGTTAAAGAAGCTGACAACATACTTCTTAAACAACAAACGAATCTAAATGATTTATCAACAGGTGTACAAGAAATCACAGATAAACTAACTGAAAAACGAAAACGCATTGATAACCTGATACCAAGAAAATGCCTTGATAAGCTGTTTGTTGAAATGAAAGAAACAAAGAAACGAGTTGAAGAGATGAGGATGAAGCAAAAACAATATAGTCGAGCAGATGTTTTCCAGACTGTATCATTTGTCAAAAACAGTGATATTGTCGATATGTTAGATAGACACAAGCAACTGGGAGAACTTATTACAAAGAAAACATCCACGGGTGAAAATGTTCCAGTGATGAAACCTACATCAACACCGTCTGAGGATAAGATGCTAAATCTTGAGGTTGTTGAAGATATAGATTTAAATTCTTCATCGGGAAACACAAAATGTAGCATAACCGGGATAGAAATTATCAAACCCGACAAGATAGTTATGTGTGATTACAGCGACAATAAAAATGTTAAATGCTATGATACAGTTCAGAAGAAAGTTGTTTCAGAGATAAAATTAACTAAGTCACCGTTTGATGTTGCAGCTATAACGGATGATAAGTTCGTCGTTACTGTACCTGATGACAGAAGTATTCATTTCATGTCGCTGAGAAATCAACGCATAGTTTCTGATCGTAAGGTGAATATCAACGAGAGATGTTATGGTATTGCTTACAGCCAAGATAAGCTTGTTGTGTCATGTAATATTGATCCAGGGAAAGTTTTGGTTCTTGACCTACAAGGTAAAATATTGCAAAGTTTTTGTGGAGATAATAGTCTGTTTTTCAATCCCCTGTATGTCACGGTTAATACAGCTGGAACGTCTATATATGTTAGTGACTATGGTTATACTGTGAATGCTGTAAAACAACTAGACTGGCAGGGGAACATTATAAATACCTATCAACCAGCACAGGGAAGATCAACTGTACAAGGTATTTGTGAATTAGATGATGGTACATTTCTTGTTTGTTTGCTTCAAGATAGTGACGATAATTTGCGAAGAGTATCAGACAGCTGTAAGCCGTGTAAGATAACGATAAATGAGAAACTTGGTAAATGGTACCCGGAAGCAGTGGCATACTGTAAGAAATCGAGAAGACTTTATGTGTCTTATTCTGAAACAGGGCATTTCAAATCAAACCGTCGAATAAAAATATTTAAGGTTGACTGGTGTTAAGTTACATCATGATGAACATTATACATTTAGTTTGAACTTATACATGTTTCGATGTAACAGTTGAAAAGACATTGTAGAGTTATTGTTCAAAATAATGTTGATATGATAATGTCTTTTGAAATCAAAATGGTTGGCTCGAAAATATTCTGTCAATATTTTTTGTTAATTATGTACGAATGATTTCAATTGCTATGTCTTTAATAAAATGTTAAAGACGGTCTGTAAATAATTTTTTTCAGTCGAATAGAAATTTTACTTATGATGAAATCCTGACCCAATTCTCTTTCGTGATTGATTTAAATTCCAGAAGAGTAATATTTAATTTATATATTGAATTATCACACACCCGTGTCGATTTTGCGACTCCGTAAATATGGTACTGCACGACCGTGCATATATTTTGACGTGACGTCATTAGCGTTATACAAACATAGTGTAAAGAAGCGCTAAATGTTAGCGTTATACTATAGGCGCGTCAATGAAATATGACTCTTATTTTACCTTAAACGGTTTTATTTTTGGTATGTGATAAATAGAATATTAAATTCGTATAAGTTCATTACTAAATTTATTGCACTCATTGAATAAAATAATATTATGCTCGCCAGAGGCTCGCATAATATAATTTTATTCAACTCGTGCAATAAATTCTGTATTAACTTTACACTCATTCAATATCCTCTATATAATAAAATGTTTCCCATTTCATTTTCTTTTCTTCGTTTTTACTTTACTGTATATATTCCCTTATGTTGACATACGTTAACTTAAACGTAATTTATTCAAAAAAAATATTTTTCGTCAGTAAGAAAAAGTCTTCTTAATATCCAAGGGTATATAGTGACTTAACAGATTGAAGACAATATAAGTTCATGTTTTGCCATAACTCCTTTCAATTATATAATTTTCTTCACATGAACGATAAATAACTTCACTTTCAATTTACAAAAAGAGTGGAACAATCATTTGCTATTTTAAGCAGATTTATATTTTATACTTACCATTTTCTACATCAACTGTTGATCATCATTGTAAAAGTCAATCTTTATATATATATATATATATATATATAGACAAGTCAGCTCAACTTGCCAATGAAAAAAAGAGAATAAAATCACTTTAAAATGCAACAGTTAACATCCAAGAAAGGATATTACGTAATATAATAAAGAGTAACAATTCCATGAAGCATTATTTTCCACTATTTACTAATTTCACACATTATTATCATCTAAAGCTATAAACGCTTAAACATCACTGGAAAATGATATGACTTATTGGATATTTAACATTGTTATTTAAAAGTTGAATGAAGTCAGATGTGTTAGAACTAAGACAATTAGATTATAGTGTCGTTTGTTATGTCTTAAAATGCTGCCTATCCAGAATGCGTCAAATTAGGCAACCGTCCGGTTTGCTCAATAGGTAGAGTTTTGGGCTTTGAATCGGTCGACCCTGTATCGATGCCCGGACAATGCATTCCGTTATTTACAAAAGTAAAGACAATTTGTACTGGTTAACTGCTTGACAGTCTGGCCATGAACGATGCCGTAGTTTATATGTGCTCTGGTGATTTTAAACTGATGGTAAACTACCACACCAGCAACGTGTAACGTACAAACCATTATGCGATAGGAGAAGGAAACATTTAAGCTATTTATATTTCAATAATATTATCATTTAAAAAGTTTATATAAATTAAAGTCAATAGGTCCATAATCGAAGGTCTGTAATTCCATGAATAATTGTGTTGATAGTTTCAAGTATTAGACATGACAACACACCACGGAATAATTATATATGTATGTTGTTGATGAGTGTGGGATCTGACAAATCTATAAATATCTATATTTATAACAATAATAAATTGATAAATATTGTAATTCATCATATAATAATGTTCATTCTAAATCATATAGAGCTCTGTCAACATTCAAGAAATATTTTTATAAGAATATCAAAATAATATATTTTCTATCGTTATTGGAGATACTGATGGAAATTGTGCCCATTGTAGACCATTCCCCTGTTCATCATATCAACTCGCACGTACACAATTTTTGTATAAAGATATAAAAAAATAATCAATGGTATTTCATTAATATGTGCAACTGTTACATATGTGATTAAGCTTCAATTTTTAAGAGAAAAAAAAACAAAGTGAAAACAAAAGGACAAAATATAAAAAGAAAACCGATCAATTTAGTTAGTGTCTTTATTTTCTTTTTATTTTCTTTTACTTTAATATGTTCGTGACGTTAACCTGACAGTCGTAACAGCCGGAACACTTTTTGTCTAGTCCGATTGTTCTGGTTGTTCAGACTGGCTGGAATTTCGGCTAAAAAGGCTAGCCCGTGATATTACAGAAATTACTGTTCAAAAAGACCATTGGTTTATTTTATTATTTAATTTGTTATTAGTTAAACACTCCATCCCCGATCAGGTTTAACTGTATTATCTCTGGTAAGCCGGATAACCGGAACAGCTCGAACAATCGGACAAGGCAATCTGAAGAGTCATAAAGTACAGTTTGATAATGTAAACAGATATACCAAAATAAACCGTCGTTCGAGCAAAATTTAAAAAGGTTAAATTTGTATCTGTTGAAGAGTTCCCAAGTATAGTTTGATAATGTGATCATTATGGTGGCTGATTTGGTACATTGCGAGTTGCGTTGTCGATAGCGACAACGCAAACTATATCTTTATTGCATTTTCGTTTTGTCGCTAGCGACAAAACGAAAAAACGCCAAACGGCGCGTTGTCGCACTATCGTCTTGTCGTCCTGTCTCTAGCGGAGCACGCCAAAGGTGCGATGTCGTACGGCGCGTTGTCGCGATGTCGCCCTGTCGTGCGGCGCATAATCCAGTCCTTCGATTTGAACCGAGCGACAATGTGACATCCCGACAACACGCCGCACGACAACGCACCGTTTGGCGTACATCGTTAGCGACAGGGCCAATTTCCTAACTAGTGATCTCCCCTTATCAGTACAGAGATCTCTGCCATCACAAACATTTTTATCAATATTTTGATATTTCATATTTTTTAGCTTTTGAATTTATTTTTCATTATTTTGCATACTTTTGATATTTGTTTTGGATAAAATATAACGAATGTAAATACGAATAGTTAAAATAAAACAGAAAGAGAAAAATGACGTTAGATTTTTATGTAATGGTCGATAATTATATTTGAATTTCGACATTACGTCATGTGACTTTCATCATCATGTGACGTCTGTGAGGGCAGTGATTACAATTCTGCCAAAGGAGATAATCACTGTGAGGAGTTTGCGAAAGGACGACAAGACAAAAGTCAGACAACGCGCCGTTTGGCGCTTTGTCATGTGCCGCTAGCGCCAACACGACGCACAAAGGCGTTCCAAATCAGCCACCATAGATCAGATATATTATCTGATTTCAATATTAGTTGTATGTTGCAAAAGCTTTATCATTACAATGTTTAATATTTTAGCAAAAGAGAAAAGCAACATATTTTATTACTTCTAGTTACATGTAGCAACAAAATAATATACAATGTATAGTATATCAAGTTACATGGCAACTGGAAATCTGAAGAAGTACTATCACTATTTATATTATTTAGACATCTTATTATTAAAAGGATTGTTTGTTTTATATATATATTGGTGATTGTTCATCAACATTTGTCAATATTGAAACGCATTATAGAGGCGTGGGCGGTTCTATGATGTTTAAACATATAATAGAGATTATATGTGAGTTTAAACTCTAGTTCCTAAAGATATGCGATCCCTTTTTGGAGACCACATTCTTTGAATTTGTACAAGAAATGTTTTAATATGTCTCATGTAGGAATGGATTACAATTTATTTTTAAAATTATCAGAAATTTGACATCTAGCGTTGTGTGTTGATTAGTGAAACACAGCTTTAAGAAAAGTGTCAACCAATTAGCGATTGTTCTCTATTTAAAGTTATATCTAATAACATTAGGTATACACGACACGAACATGAATCCACGATAAGGTTGACCGTATTATCTCCCTAACATATTTATTATATACTATAACTATATGCATAATTATGGTGGCATATTTCTGCCACCAGATAACCTGATAACTAACTAGTTCATTAAGAGGTTAACTAGTTACGTAACTAGTTAATCTCTTAATTAACTAGTTAGTTATCAGGTTAACTAGTTACGTAACTAGTTAATTTTTTCAATAAATAAAAGATCATAACGGGAAATAAATGCATGTTAGTGCCTGCAACTGCCATCCTTTTATTATTTTTACCAGCTTAAAATTAAGAGGTTAACTAGTTAGGTAACTAGTTAACCTCTTAATTAACTAGTTAATTAATAGGTTAACTAGTTACGTAAATACCTAACAAGTTAACCTCTTTATTATCTAGTTAGTTAAGAGGTTAACTAGTTACGTAAATACCTAACTAGTTAACCTGTTAATTAACTAGTTAATTAAGAGGTTAACTAGTTACGTTTTTACGTAACTAGTTAACCTCTTAACTAACTAGTTAATTAATAGGTTAACTAGTTACCTAACTAGTTAACCCGTTATCACTTATCTATAAATAGATATTGCATAATATTTGGAATACCCGTACTGTCCGCTTATGAGCGGGGTATAACTAAAATACGAAAATAGGGTTATTTTCGCGAAAATAGCATTTTGGCATGAGCGGCAAGATATTCCCTTGTTTATTGCACGTGTCTCACAGCATCGGGTCAATTTCCTGTGTATCTGTTTATTTGTCCAGAGCCTTTGAACGGTCTCTTCGCTATCAGTTTCTCTATTTGTAATAGAGTTTGTAAGCGAACAGAATGGATCCTGATCAGACTGCGCAGACGCGCAGGCTGGTCTAGATCCATGCTGGTAGCAAACGCATTATGTTGGTTTTGTCGTGACGCGGCTCATATCCATACGAAAGACCTTGCTCTGTATGCTTAATCAAGGTCTTTTTCTTATACCTACTTGTGCTCTAAGTATTTTTGTCAATATTTCTCTGAAATTTGTTTGACTTTCAATTCAAGAGCTACATGTTTATATATATATATAGCATTATTTATACTACACAGTGAACAGCTTTTTTATTCTACAGCAGTGATATGTTGCAATGAATTAATATCAGTCTTAAGGATTGCATTTATGAATTAACGTCAGATATACGTATCGCATGCGTATGGTGCGTTTCAAGGCCAGTTACTAGTATCCCGCTCCCCAATACCCCTCTACAACAACAAAAATTGTTCATATGAATAAATAATTTATAACATATATCATTTACACATCACAAATCAATATTATAAAAAAATTAACGTATCTGTCATCCGTAAAATAAACAACATATTACAACAACGTGATAGAGCAAATCTTTATTCAAATACATTTACATTTCTAACAGTATACTGTATTAACGAAGGTATTTTACTCGAATCCGCTGTTCCTTTCATTTTACATTTCCACCAAGATTGACATATACAGAGTTTCGATAATTCTTATATAAAACCTAAACCTTTTACAAATTGAACCATTACCTATTACTACCTGATACCCAATCACTACATCATAGCGTCATAGCGTACAGGTTGACTGCTCGTTTCATGACTGCACATACGCTTGTTCGAATCCTAGAATGGCACTTTGTTTTAAAGAAACTTAAATCTAAAATACACATTGGATTTAATTTCCTCGTAAATTTACACACAAACCAGATTATTTGAAACATTAAAGACACATTATGCCTCAGAATAAATAATGTTTTACTTATAAAGAAAAGGACAAACATGAATTTTATTATAATCAAATATTGGTTTTAGAGAATGTTAGATGCTTGTTATCTAAAGAAAGCAATGCTATATGTGAAATAATTTGTCATAAAAGAAGCAACAGTTAAACAACGTTGTATATTTACTTCCATACAAAATATTAATTTCAATTTAACTGTACTTATTGCCAAAAAAATCATATGGTGAAAAAGATGGTACATGCCATTGACAAATGATTAACTTTTTGGATACTGTAAAAGTAAACCAAAATTTAAGTTTTAAACATGTTCGCATTCAGGAGAGTTAAAGCCTACTGAATAATAAGCAATGGAAGAAAATAGATATATACAAATTTGCCAAAATTATTGAAAATGTGGCACTTGGATATAGAAAAAAATACTATTAAAATATGTTTGATTACTGTTAAAAAAATTTTGTTTATTTTTTTTTACTTTTAACTTTCAGCTGTGCAAAACATCGCATATTTGAAAATGAAACTATATCACGATTACGAGTATACGATTATACATAAGAAAAAAGAAAAGAAATTGTAATTAAAAACCTGCACAACCTATATCATAATGGTACGACCGATATCGTGTTCGAATTATATTGAAGAATTTGTTTATATTCGTTTGAATCATGTAGACGGTTTAAATTTTGATTGGATTACAATAAAACTTCCGCGTTCCGACAAAATGGCGATGAAGGGCGTTTGTATAGGAGAAGTTATCCCGATGTAAATAAAGGAAAATACATTTTTGAGGTATTTATATCTTGTATTTATGAATTTTTCATTAGAAAGTTTTCAAAAGTAATCATGTACTTATAAATAATCTTGCATGAAACTTACACAGAAAGTTAATGTATATTGATATTATTGAAAAATAAAAACGAGGTCGAGTCAACGTGTTGATACTTGAAAAATTAGAATCCTTATATCTAACAAAACATAAAACTTTATTTGTACATCTCACATCTTGTGCTTATTGTATTTTGAAGAAAAAAAAGAAAATATGCATATCTAAATCTAATATTATTCATCTGATTTTACAATATACAAAACAAAGGAAAATACTAGTAACATACAACCTTATGAATATTTCTTCCAGACATTTTCTACAATTATGATTGAAAATATGTCTGGCAATCATTCAATTGAAAAATGCCTACAAAAGTAGAATTATAATCTTATACGAATTAATGTCAAATAAATTTTCATGATTTTGTACTTTCGGTTTCTACAACCACGATAATGCAGTGTTTACTTTTATATCTATGTAATTTAGATGGACGTTTACTCGATATATTGGATTAAACTTAGTCAACAACTTCAAGTATAATATAAAAATTGTTTACATTCGTAGGTTAGACCAAAATACCGTATCCGTTCTGTGTAATCTTACTATTGTGTTTGAAGTTCTTATCCGAAGTAAGACGTAATTATGTAAGAGTGTAAATATAACTTAACTCTACTTTAAGAAGCGAGGTTTACAAATTAATACATACGTATGTGAAACATACATCGTATATCGTTTATTCTACTCATTCTAATAATATAAACCTTGTAATGTATAAATAGAGGATACTCAAGATTTTTTCTATGAATACAGTATCAATTTTCATCGTGTGGTATGAAAATATATTCCACGAGTGACACGGTAACCCCATGTGAAATATGGTAATTTTCATATAACAAGATGAAAATAAATCCTGTTGATTATGTACTTTTAAAAGAAATATGAGAAAAATTGATGAAATAAAATGCATGTTTTTCTTTATCGTATTTTCACTGTAAAAAAATATTTTTTACTGCATTGAAACATATTTTCCGTATTTTCACTGGTGTCTTGCCGAACTACTATGTTTCTAAATTCTGCCTGCTTACACAAAATTCAAGGGAAAATCTTTCAAATTGTAATGTCAAGAAAAGAGAAAAATGTATATAATAAACAGAAAATTTAAGGTTTTTTTTATAAATACAGGATTTATTTTCATCTTGTTGTATGAAAATTATCATATATCACTCGTGGCTAATACCATTCTTGAAATATTTATTTTCCTAACACTCAGTAAAAAAAACCCTGTATTTATTGAAAAAACTTGAATAAGTTCTATATTATGTATAGAAAAGAACTTGAATTTTCTGTTTATTATATATTTGTTCTCTTTTTTGACCTTACATTTCTTAAGACTTCTCCTTCAATTTTGTGTATTGGTCGAATAAAGAAGAAAGTAATCGCAAGTTTTCAGTACAAAATATGGAAAAATATGTTTCACTCAGTGAAAAATAATTTTTTCAGTAAAATACGGAAATGAAAAAAAAATATATGAAAATACGAATTTTATTTCATATATATTTCTCAATACTTCATTTATAAGTATGTAATAAAATAGCGTGAAGAATGTGCTTATTGTTCCGCGTTTATCATTTTCACTTAGGAATATTAAAATGAAATACAAATTTAATAAACGTTTTGATTATGATTACGGAAACAATGTATTGTCACGTTTCTTTTTTTTCCCCTTTTTTTCGGCTAATAACCTTATTACGCATTTCATAGGCCCGGTATAATTCTTAAAAAAAAACAAAAAAAAAAAACAAAACAAACAAGCAAACCCCTAAGTGGTATCAATAACACTTTTCATGCATTACGATGACTGACTTTTTGTTAACCATTAAAATGTAGTTCATTTTTTTAAAAAAAAATCTTCGCGTTTATTGTTATTTTAAGAAATACGCAATTGTAAATCCATGTATGTGTTATTAGGTTTATATTTATTGATTGGATAAAAAATGGTATGGAATTGACATACTACTAGACAACTCAGGGCAATGAATAAAGAACCTATTAATCTAAAAATAAGAAATAAGATCATTGTACTTTGTATAATTTGTTTATTTGTTGTTAAAAGTTGATGCTTGCATCCATTTTGGTGCTTACATCCATATTATTATGAAATGTCATTAATAAATAAATTTCAGAACGAACCAACAATGGAAGTTCCTGGTAAACAAAAACCAAAAAAGACATTTTCTGTTCCACGGGGCTCTGCTGAGGACTTCTTTTTGTTCTGTATCCCGTGTGATAGAGATGGTGCCCGGGTACCAGCAAAAGGTTATTGTTCAACCTGCAAAGAACATCTTTGTGACACTTGTTACAAGCACCACAAGAAACAAACTCCATCACGTCATCATATTCTACTAGATCAAGACTCTATGCCAAGTACACCAAGTGTTCCAATCGTAAAAGAAGACGAATTTGATAGTTGTGTTGATCATGAAGACGAAAAACTGAAATTCTACTGCAAAGATCATGACATCATTGTTTGCAGTGTTTGTGTAACGCTGAATCACAGGTTATGTAATGTGGAATACATACCGAAACTCTCGAAGCATATTCTAGACAGTGAAGAGCTTAATGAAATAATGTCAGAAATGAAAGCACTGGAGGATAATTATAACTCACAGATAAAGAGAGTAACAGATGAGATGAAAGCTATTTCTCAAAACCATGATGAAGTAATAAAGGCGATTCGTCAATTCAGAAAAGAAATCAATATACGTCTAGAAGAAATGGAGAAACATGTTGTTAAAGAAGCAGACATCATGCTACTTAGACAACAAACGAAACTAAATGATTTATCAACAGGTGTACAAGAAATCACAGATAAACTGACTAAGAGACAAAAACGCCTTGATAATCTGATACACAGAAAATGCCTGGATAAACTGTTTGTTGAAATGAAAGAAACAAAGAAACGAGTTGAAGAAATGAGGATGAAGCAAAAACAATATAGTCGGATAGATGTTTTCCAGACTGTATCATTTGTCAAAAACAGTGATATTGTCGATATGTTAAATAGACACAAGCAACTGGGAGAACTTATTACAATGAAAACATCCATGGGTGAAAATGTTCCAGTGATAAAACCTGCATCAACACCGTCTGAGGATAAGACGCTAAATCTTGAGGCTGTTGAAGATATATATTTGAATTCTTCATCGGGAAACACACAATGTAACATAACCGGGATAGAAGTTATCAAACCCGACAAGATAGTTGTTTGTGATCACAGCGACAATAAAAATGTTAAATGCTACGATACAGTACAGAAGAAAGTTGTATCAGAGATAAAACTAGATAGTTCACCGTGTGATGTTGCAGCTATAACGGATGATAAGTTCGTCGTTACTGTACCTGGTGATAAAAGTATTCATTTCATGTCGCTTAGAAATCAACGCATAGTTTCTGATCGTAAGGTGAATATCAACGAGAGATGTTATGGTATTGCTTACAGCCAAGATAAGCTTGTTGTGTCATGTAATTTTGATCCAGGAAAAGTTCTAGTTCTTGACCTACAAGGTAAATTATTGCAAAGTTTTAGTGGAGATAACAGTCTGTTCTGTTTACCCTTTTATATCACCGTGAATACAGCTGGAACGTCTATATATGTTAGTGACTGGGGTTATTCTGTGACTGCTGTAAAACAACTAGACTGGCAGGGGAACGTTATAAATACCTATCAACCAGCACAGGGAGGAAACTATCTACGACGTATTTGTGAATTAGATGATGGTACATTTCTTGTTTGTTTTGCTCAAGATAGTGACGACAATTTAAGGAGAGTATCAGACAGCTGTAAGCCGTGTAAGATAAAGATGAATAAGAAGCTTGGTAGTTGGTTCCCGGGAGCTGTGGCATACTGTCAGAAATCTAGAAAACTTTATGTGTCTTATTCTGAAACAGGGCGTTATGATTCAAAACATCGAATAAAAATCTTTAAGGTTGATTGGTGTTAAGTTACATCATGATGAAAAGTATACATTAAGTTTGAACTTTTACACGTTTCACTGTAACAGTTGAAAGTTTTTATAGAGTTATTGTTCAAAATGATATTTATATGATATTTATGTGATTATGTCTTTTGAAATCAAAATGGTGGGCTCGAAAATATTCTGTCAATATTTTTAGTTAATTTTGTATAACTAAGAATAATAGGTAAATGTTTTTACTGAAATGTAGGTTTTAAGATAAATATTTTAACTGGACTAAGTCTGTGATCTCACATTGTTATCAATTTTTCAAAAGTGAATTCTATTTTATAGTTTATATAGTCCTAGATAAATTTAATTGGACAGTATAAAAAAATATAATAAAACAGTCTTAGTAAATTTTATTTGGCAGGATATGGTTTTAAAAATGTCATTAATTGACTTATATAATTTTTAATGGTCATATTTATTACATATTGGACAAATATATGTTGCTTCTGTATAAAACATCCATTGTTTAAGCCAATATATTGTATAGATAAAACAGATGTTCATGTAAATTATGTTGAAGAAAACAAATCGTTGATATACTGAAGTTAGTAATCTTTTGAGATTGTAAAGTATCAAGTGTAAAAAAATGACATACTTTCCAAGGTTAAATGATTTATAATGCTCAATTTTTCTTCTAACCATTTGTATTTAAACATTTTAGTATCGTTTTATTCATTGTACCACAATGTAACCTTCTGTAGGAAAAACATGCAATAGTTTGAATATATTGAGGTCATATTTTTTAAAATACAACAACCTTTTAATGAATGATAATTGTGTAGCTAGAGGGAAAAAACTCCTCAGTGCTTAAAACAGTAACTGCTGTGATATGGTCTGTGGAGTTGTCTCCCTAAGAGGTAAAAAAAAAAAGTCTCTTGTAATTCTTTTAGAATGGCTTTTCATGTATTTTATGTTTGTGTTTTACGTTTTATATGTAATTTTATGTATACATGTAAAGATGAGGCTGAAATAAAGAAATTATATATTTATTTTAGGAATGACTTCAGTACATACTAAGTCTTTAATAAATTGTTAAAGACGGTTTGTAAATTATGTTTGCCAATCGAATAGAAATTTTACTTATGGCACGTCCATTTAGATTTAAATTCCGGAAGAGTTATGTTGAATGTAATAAAAAAGTTCCCACTTCTTTTTCTTTCTTTCGTTTTTACTTTACTGTGCTAGTATATATACCCTTATGCACTTTAAAACGCTAATTTAAATGTGCCGTAGCTTTCGGCCTTTTGGCCTTCTTCAGCAGCATATTTTATATTAGTAATAAAGATTTTTGACAGGTTATATGGTTCTATATAAACGGTTGTTTGTAAATATAACCCGAGTAGCTAGGCGAGGGTTATATAACAAACAACCGTTTATATACGGCCATATAACCTGTCAGAAATGTTTATAACGAATTTATAATACAGCAAGCATCATTTTTAGAGCAATATAGCGATATTTTTTTATTAATCGACAGCAGCCGTGTAGTTAAAACTTTATAATACTGCTCGTTTGTAACGTCATTTTTCATTGGATAATCGTGACGTTTATATTATTAGTTATAAAGCCTAGCGGCTCGGGTTATATTTACAAATAGCCGTTTATATAGGGCCATATAACCTGTCAACAATCTTTATAACGAATTTATAATACAGCAAGCATTATTTTTTAGAGAAAAAAAAAAGATTTCTTCATGAATCGACAATAGCCGTGTATATAAAACTTTATAATACTTCACGTTTGTAACGTCGCTTTTCATTGGATAATCGTGACGTTTATATTATTAGTAATAAAGATCGTTGACAGGTTATATGACCCTATATAAACGGCTATTTGTAAATATAATATATATAATGCAAATAGCCGTTTATATACGGCCATATAACCTGTCAACACACTTTATAACGAATTTATAATACAGCAAGAATCATTTTAAGAGAAAAAGGTAAGATTTCTTCATGAATCGACAGCAGCCGTGTATATAAAACTATGTAAACGTCACGATTATCCAATGAAAAATGACGTTACAAACGTGCAGTATTATAAAGTTTTATATACACGGCTGCTGTCGATTTAAGAAGAAATCTCGCTTTATTCCTCTAAAAATGAGGGGTGGAAAATTGATATCTAAAAAAAAAAAATCTTATGAAAATAAATAAACAAGTCAGATGAACTTGAAAAAAATGAGCATACTATCATTTCAAGAAATAGAGGATATTGAATGAGTGTAAGTTCAATACTGAATTCATTGAACGAGTTGAATAAATTTATATTATGCGAGCCTGTGGCGAGCATGATATTATTTTATTCAACGAGTTCAATAAATCCAGAAATGAACTTACACGAATTTAATACAATATTTGCCACATACCAAAAATAAAGACTGCAAAAAGTGAAAAAAGCGTCATTTTTCATTGACGCGCCTATAGTATAACGCTAACATTCAGCGCGTCGTTACACTACGCGTTATAATATATGCACTGTTGTGCACGGTCGTGCAATACCATATTTACGGAGTCGCAAAATCGGCACGGGTGTGTGATAAAATAAAATTTGAGACAAATGTACTAGATATTATCTAAAAGTAAAACGATTCATGATTACATGTCGTGTGAGATTTTTTTTTTTTGTAAGATGCATGAATTGAAAGTGCAATTGCAATTCTTTGTTCATTTCGTAATATTTTAGTTTTAAATACATTTAGTCAAAACTAAAGGACAAAATATGAAAAATATGAAAAGAAAACCGATCAATTTAGTGTCTTTATTTTCTTTTGATTTAATGAGTTCGTGAAGTTAATCGGACTGCCGGAACACTTTTTGCTTAGTCCGGTTGTTCTGGTTGTTCAGGCTGACTTGAACTCGCTTCCTGATTAGGCTAGCCAGGGGTAATACTGTAAAACCTGTACAAAAGACCATTGGTTTATCTTTTTATATAATTTAATACTAATTAAAAACTCTATCTCCGGCTATTTCGTTTGATCAGATTTTACTGTATTATCTTTTGATAGCCGGCTCAGCCGGAGCAAACAGAACAACCGTACTAGGCAAACAGAACAACCGTACTAGGCAAACAGAACAACCGTACTAGGCAAACAGAACAACCGTACTATGCAAACAGAACAACCGTACTAGGCAAACAGAACAACCGTACAATTTCATATGTTCTTCTTAATGCCTCAAAAACTGATATGGAATGTTCTGAAAAATTAAGGCAGAACAAAAACTTTCAAGATTTTCAGCAAGATCTGAATTTAAAACAAACAAAAGAACCCAATGATGTTGATAATTTATTTGAATTTAATGTAATGAAATAACTAGTGAACACGGTGCATACATTCGTTAAGTGTGTATGTAATACTTTTTACTTTTATGTAAATATTACATACTTAACGATTAACGAAAATAAAAGCATATGTCGTGCTTTGAGGGTACCCATGTGTTAAAAAATGAGAGGGTACCTGTGATATAAAAATTCAAATGAAGAGAGGTAGCCCGTGCCGCTGCAAAACCGAAAGTAGGGTGTTTTTATGAATTATACATTTATTTTTGACAATGTACTGCCATTTGTCCGAAGATGATATGTATATGAACATAATAAATATGTATGATGCATATATAATCAAGCCACAGGTTCATTTCAGCCCGAAAAATATGTCGAGGTGATGGGCGAAGCAAGACATGTCGATTTTTTGTAGCTTATTGTTAAGTTGCAGTACATGAAAATCGGGCACATGACAAATCAGCACATAAATAAAACATCCTAGTGTTCCGTGGTATACATCTTTTCTACGTGACATACCTCCTTTCCTTATTACAATGAAATTTTACTGGATTGGTATCCATCGCTGGTTTGTTTTTAGCAGAGAATGACCTGTGCATGTTCAGAGAGGGTACCGTTTCAGCAGATTTCGCAAAGAGGGTACCGATATGGATATGCACCGTGTTTAAAAGTGCTGCAAAAATTAAAAAAGGGGAAAAAGACCAACCCCAAGTGGTTTTATGTCAGGGAAAAGATGTTTAAATTTCCAAATTTTTTCGTTGGTCTGTAGTTTCCCGAATGAAATTATTTCATTTTCAAGGTTTCCCATCGAGCTTAAAAAACCAAAAATGGCCCCTCAAAGATGGGCCGGGCCCAAAAACCCTAAATATTCCCAAAAATATTAATATTTTTCTATATTTTTTTCCCCCTTTTTTATTTTCAAATGATTTTTTTCCCCCGGAAAATATCATTTAAAACGTTTTATACGAAGAGATTTCATTTTATTGCATCAAACAGATTGCTTTTTGTTTTTTTTAATACGCAAATAAGCAAAATAATGCTAAACATATGGGATTTTGCTATGATACTCTTGCCTTAGCTTAAACAGAGAAATGTGTATTACTTATTTTGTTATTCCACTTTTGTAATGTATTTATGAGAGTAATGCTTTAATGCATTCATATCAAATCTTAAGAAATCTTTCTTTGTAATTATGCAGTAATGCATATAAAATGAGAGGCGGTACATTAAAGTAGTTTTTCAATGTAAGGTTGTAACTGGTACTTATTTGTTCTATGAATTATTTCCCCAATTTTTTTGTTTTTGTCAAATTATAGCTTCTTTAGTGCATTCCATATAACTGATTAACACAATAAACCAGGAATATGATAATTTGCTTCTGGTTATTTAATGAATTATTGTTCAAATTGTACCCCACCCACTATGAATAAAAATCTTGAGAAACTCTGACCCCTCGATTATACTGATTATATGGAATGACAATATTTACGTTAGTGAATAAACATAAGGTGATTTTCAAAGTGTGATACTATTACAGGTATCCTGTCAGATCTAAAAATCTGTTAAAAAATGTGTTAAAGCATGATTTTGTTGTAAGTTGACCTAAGGATTTGAAAAGTACAATGTATGCAAAACAACTACTGCTCATGTATTTATATGTTACACACCTTTTATGTCAAATGCAATGTAATTTATTTTTTAAAGTTTCTTAAATTGACAAAATAGTCATTTAAAAAGTTTGATATTTTATCTTCATAGATCATTACTCTGTTGACCTTCGGTTTCATGAAACATGCATAGTAGTCGGATAAAACATATTGTTTATATGAAAATAGTTCAGCTTGGCATTATTATTGTGTTTGTGTTATTTAAATTCCTTCTAATCGACCTTTTTCGAGTTGTGTGGTTCTGGTATTTCTTTTTAAATAGTGTATAATAATCATTTGGTTAAACAGTGTATGATTACCCTTTGGATATGTTACCTACTTTTAAAGATTACATTTTGACCTTTGATCTCATTTTATAAATTCATTTTATTTAGTTTCGCCCATTGTACTCTATTTCTTGTGGATAATATGTTGTATGTCGTGAAATTGCACGAGCATTTTACAAAGAAGATACCATGATCACTTTCGTATGAATACATCTATGGACGTGTCTTCACTTCCTTTAAGTGTACCAGTTTATGTAAAATTGAGAATTCTGCTTAAGCCGGTGCTAGGGGGTGTGGATTGTAACTTGCAATTACCACTACCGTTGTGTTCCTATATGACGACACAGTATAAATAAAATAAATCCCCGCCAAGTAAAATTCTAACAATTGTTACGGTTGCATTAGAAGAAATAAATAAAATACATACATGATCGTGTAAATATGTACAATTAAGGTACAGCCTTATTACCATAACCAAAGTACTCAATGCCTTAAAGGAAGGCAGAGCAACAAGAACATCACTTACCAAGACAGAAGACGAAATTAAAACAATTAAGAACGCACAAAACGTCAACAATGAAAATGTTGCGTACTCGAATCATGATAATTTGTAAAAGTCCCAGCATGAATTTCTGTAAAAAAATCTATATATTTTTTATTTGAAGCGTAAATATGTCTAGAAATGTTAAACAAAATTTAGACGCCGACAGAATTCAAACTAGTAATGTGGCTTACCACAAACCCTAGATGTTAAAATTATAGATATTGTAGATATAAACCTAAATCATTCATTTGACGCGTTCTTTAACGTTTCCAGATATCACTGTGACAACTATTGTGGTATCTTAATGCTCTAATCTGGGTCAGGTTAGGAAACCACCATGGAGAATTTTTTTGTTCATGTGACTGCTTAGTGTATTCATATTGAGGGCATTAACAGATAAATAAATGAAAGATTCAAAACGAAGACATGAAAATTTACCTGTGTATCCCTTTAAATATATCTGAATTACGACGACAGGACATTGTTAAATATTTACGTAATTATCATAGATTTTAGTTACTTTGTTATAGTTAATGATAGAAATATTTAAATTTGAAAACATTTAGAGTTTGTTTTATTTATTTTACGTTCACTTGGATATATTTATTCATGTTAAGGGCGGTAAGTGCTATTTAATGCAACGTATAGCTTCCGGTTGTGAAATAGTGGAAAGTCACTTAACATAAAATCTCTCTAGTAACAAATAAAAGTAAATATAAAGTAAACTAACATGGCATTGGCATTATGAGTGTAAAAATCAGGAAAAGAGAAGACCCTTGAGAGTAAGTTGATAATTCAAACTCAGTTTGATGGGGTCTGTTCATGAGAGACCATATCTCACGTCTCTTAGTACCGACTAAGTAGTATCCAATCCTCAACTATAAAAGTTTTGCAATCAATGATCCCGAAGGACCAAGTCGTCCGGTTAGCTCAATAGGTAGAGCGTTGGACTGTGAATCGGGTAACCCGTGTTTGATACCCGGACGGGACAGGTCAGTTTCGTTGTGATTGATCATGAAATAGTTTCTACGGTTATTTGCACTGTACCACTGCTCTATTATGTACAGAAGTTTCAGTTCCTTGCGAAAGTGAGGGCAACTAGTACTGGTAAACTGCTTGACAGCCTTTCCAGGAACGATTCGGTGGCTGAACTGTGCTGAAGCAGACTCGGTGTTCATGGACGGTACTTACTCTACCCCCCTCAGCACATAGTATTACTATCAAGTACTCGCCAGGGATAAGATTAGCTATTTTCGTCCAATTGAAAGCTCTTCTCAATTCCTCCCATGAAGTTAACACCAAACTTGAAACAAAATGCTCAAAATCATACACAGGAGCTGTCAGTAGGACAGAGTACTCGACAATTCTCAGTGCTTGATAAAATGGAACATAATATTGTAAAAAAGCTTGATACAGTGACCTCCTCTGATTATGATGGTGAGCAAGTGTGCAAGGTCTCAAAGCGATATGTCGATGGAATTTTGAAATTATCTGAGGTGGTAAAGTAAATTCAAAGTTGAAAAAAGGGGCATAATTCTGTCAAAATGCTTGATAGACCTCCTCCAGTGTTCAAGTGGAGGGCATAATGGTAAACAAGTGTGCAAGTTTCAAAGTCATATGCCAATGGACTTTGAGATGGTACACAAACTTTAACGCCGACGCTCGGGCGACTAGGATAGTTGTCCTTATTCGTCAAATAGTTGAGCTAAAATGAAACTGCCCTCATAATATATATATTTTCAATTCACTCAATATATATTTATATTTATATAATATTTTATTCATAATTCAGATCCAGTCTAGCAGAAAATTCTCTTACTGTAAACTGAATATTAACCTACCCATTTTAAATGTTCTAGCAAATTATATTTTACATTTTAATGTAAATATTATATCCGTCATCAATAATGGCAAAACTCCAAATATGGTTCAATTGTAGATTATCATATGTTAAGACAAGTGCTACATGTCAGACAGCACGCTCGAATATTTAAAACCAACAGCCTGCATAATAAAGAAATTCTCTTATTCATAAAGTATTATAACTTTTTGAAATAAAAACATGTTAGAGGGAAGTAACCTACAATAATGATCTCAAAAGATGTGTTTAGTTTCAAGTGCATTACCTCAATGGTTGTGGAGATAAATCTTGTCCGAGAAATTCTGTAAGTTAATGAATATATATTATTATTTCCTAATAAATGCTTAGCTTATGGGTCTTGAACAGTGACCTACAAGTATAAACAAAATCACATTTGAAGACTAACAATGAATGTTTATGGCTAAGGAGAAACAAACTTGCAAACAAATCCTTAACAAAAGGCTAGCACAAGTTCAACGCAAATACCGAATTGCAGGTCAGTAAATTAATTCCTTATTGTGTGCATAAAACAAATAAAAGAGATATTTCAACATTTAGACACACATGCAGAGCATTTTCTATGAAAGGTAAGATGTCTCATCACTAACCAATTAAATAAAATTGTTAATCTTTTTAATATCACTATTATAATATAAAACAAAAATGTATTTAATTTAAAGTTGACTCCCCGTTCGTAATACCCCACCCACTTTGTATATGAATTACGATCAATAAAACACAGTTATGGCATAGTTCGCTTATTCTAACTTATTCTAAATATGTGTAGATATAGTTTTAAAGCTGTATTAAACGAAATCATGAATGTGTTTTTCAGTTTAAACAAGAATAAAACTAAAAAGTTACACATTTTCAGAAAAGGACACCCAGTTTGCAACATATTTTGTCTTCTTTCGTTTAAATTAGGCGATGAAATCTAGAAAAAAAATCAATTATGTCAAAATTTATAGCATGAGTAAGTTGAAAATAAGAAATTTTATGCAAAATTTCAATTGATTTACAAAACTGTAAAAGGAAATAAGTCAACGTAAATATACTAGAATATTTAAGGATTTGGCGGCCATCTTTGACGCCATCTTGGATATCTTAGCTTCGCATCGGGGTTGGGCCAAATGAATATCCATTCAAGAAACTAAAGATCCAGACGAACATTTTGGTATATGAAACTTGCTGTTGGCTGACATAGACCACTTACCCTTCTAAATAGGCTAGTAAAATGGACTGATTTGCAGCACTATAAGTCCAAACTAGTGTACTTACAAACCCTGAAATTTCCAGTCATACATGGTAATGCCCAGTGCAGTTACGTTTCTTCATTACTATATCTTGTTTACAGTTGCTCCAGATGCAATGCACCATGTGAAGACGTACCGGGATGACCTGAAGAATATGCATGGTGTCGCACCTGAATATGGATGTTAGTGATGTTACACCTATATGAAATCAAGAGAATGGACGTTCACTTCTTAAACCTTTAATATTTCTGTTTAGAGGATTAAACTAATTAATATTTTTTCCGGATTAGATAAAAACATTTTCTTTTTAGGATTCTGGATATGTAACTCAAAAAGCTTGTATATCCATCCAGTTTGACTTCATTTATTTTATGTACTTTATTATGCAAATGAAAATATTACAAATATTGTTTAAAGTTAAAGCTTTTATAGTAAGGTAATGTACTAGAAATTGTTCGTAAATATGTTATTAAAGCTTACACAATTTTATCATCAATGCATTTTGTTTATATTTATACTAGAGGACTTTAAGAACAAATGCCTGTTTTAATTATATGGGTTTTTTACATGAAATATGAATTACGGAAGGATTCCATCAAATGTAATGTTAACATAAATATCTTTAAATTTCTGGGCACAATGTGTGGTGATCATATATTATTGTCTGAGAGTTTTATTCTTCATTTCAGCTGGAAATGTGACAACTGCTGTAGATATTTATTCATTTGGGATGTGTGCTCTAGAGGTATGATATGTACATATTTTGGGCTACTTTAACATTATTACTGACATAAGTTGCTCACATAAAATGACTGCTGTCACATTCTGCTAGAATATATGAATTCTTTCATTTTACTGAGATATCCAGCTAGCTTGCAGAAAGCTTTTGATTCTTACATGGATTTTGACAGAATTATGACCCTTTTTTGTACTTAGAAAATTTTACATTATTCATGCTCTTGATTTGCTATCAAGCACATAAAATAGCCGAGCACACTGCTGTGCAAGAGCTAATAGTGTAAAAGGCAAGGAAAATATCTTCATGACAATTGATCTTGGATGTTGAATCTAATGGAAATTGTCTCTCACTGCTGATGAGATTAGCAGTCAGTCATTTGCGAAGAAATTGGTAATTACTGGTAAGTTATTCAGGAAAACCGAATAAGTGGATCGTCCGCTGAGGTACGATCATATAATGTGTTAAAATTGGATTGAAGTTAGAAGAGAAACAAACAAGCAAGGTTAAAGGATAATTTTCCCTCATTGGTAAGAGATGGAATGTCCCAGTATGCCCAAGTACATCACTGAGTCTTTTAACTGAAACAAAGAAAAGAAAAAAAAGGAAGCTCAAGTTCACACAAAGTTTTAGATTTATAAGCTAACGAAGAAACATATCATTATATTAATTCTAAAATTTCACTCTTCAGGTATATTTTTAGACTTTCAGAAATTTTGTATTAAAAATGTATGGAGTGGCTTGTTTTATAAAAATGATAAAATAATTTTTTTGACTAGATGGCTGCCCTTAGTATCCAAGGAAACGGGGAGAGTGGAAATGTGATCACAATGGAAGCTATAGATAAAACACTTCAGTCCATAGAAAATCCACTTCAAAGAGTAAGATTCTTCTGCTTTTATGTTGATAAGTCATGGTATTAACAATTTACTCACTTATATTTATTTATGTGCAGCTTTTGCCATTCCATAAAAATGGTATTACATGGCTGTGTATATATTTTGATGTTACATGATTTGAATTTTACAAATACATGCTAAATGTTAGCGTTACACTTTAAAAATTTTTAATGCTGCAATGAAAAAGTGATATTTTCTATTTTATGTATGTGATAAATAGAATATTATATTCAAGGAGGTTCATTGCTAAATTTATTGAAATTGTTAAAATCATTCATTATTCATAGCTTGTCTGTTTAGAAGAAATAAGTGGAGCTATAATGATTGCTGCATTGTCCCTGTTGTTGTCCTTGTGTTTATTCATTGTCATGCAAAAACTTAAATGTAGACCATTATCAAAACATTTTAAAAGTTATCAAGATAAATGTTAATGTTTACTTGATTGACAATGTGCATTTGTTAGACAAGGGGCTTAATAAAGAAAGTTATATTTTTGGAGTGAATTTTTGTCAAAAGTGGTTATTTTAACAGACATGTGTAAACGTTGCATGTGGTGCCCTTGTTCACATTGAAAATAGGTCATTGGCAGCTTGTATACATATTTTTGATAAATGCAATATGTTGACATTGTTGGTAGACACCGACAAGTTTTGTGTTCATGCTTGCCAGTGTATTGTGTATTAAATAACTCACCATTGTTAGTAATTTTTATTTAAAATAGTGGAAATATCTTGTTATTTATGTTTTTCTTTGCAAGATTTTCTAGAGAAATGTTTAGAAAAAGATCCAGAGAAACGCCCTACTGCCAGAGATTTGTTATTCCATTCAGTTTTATTTGAAGTCCATTCATTAACATTACTTGCCGCCCACGCCATTGTAAATAATGGTAAGTTAATAAATATCTTTCTCAGTTTTTGCTAGTTTATATTTAAGCCCCCTAAAACAACCAATAAGCATTTCCAAAACCAAAGCAGGTAAGTCTATGACATGAATTTAGGGTTGTGAAGTATAGGTATGTTTGTTGGTAAATTGGATCCATAATATTCTAGAATTTAGAAATACTCGTAAAGTGGCGAAGAAAATTGCCAGACATATGTATTTGGAAATCATTATAAGAGTTTGTAGAATTGTTGATAATAAATCGATATTGGTTTCATCAGGGACAGGGTTTATGTTTGAACATAAGGTAGTTTTGGAATTTATCCAGCATAGAATTCAAGCTATATGTTGCCCCTGAAAAATACACCCAGACGGCTATCTTAGTATTCGCAAAAAACACCATTTACTATGATTGCAGTTTATAATAATGTATGTTTCAGTGTTTACTAATATCATTTTATGGTGGCTATCTAACTTTACTTGTAGAGGAAGACCCAGCTTAAACACTGATAGATGGGCAAACCTACAAATTACATGATTTGATTACATACTTACTTTAATAAATTTCAATGTACTGTATTGATATTTCGAATTTTAAGCTCCACTTTTTTTTGAATAAGAAAATATGAAGAGCTGTTGTCTTGACCCTCTCATTGGCATCAAAGTTTATAAACTTTGTTAAGTCCATTTTCATAGAAACTATAAACACTTTTGAATTAAAACTTGGTATACATGTTTATCATCATGAAAGAATGACATTTTAAAAGGAGGGGAGATAATTCTAAAATTATTTTTGGCCAAGTTATGCCCCTTTTATCCAACACTAAGAAAAGTGGAGTCTGCTGTCTTCTGACAGGACTTATTAGTCCCCTACCGGTTTACCGGAAGGGACTTTAGGTTTACCCTCCGTCCGTCTGTTCGTCCGTCTGTCCATCCGTCTGTCTGTCAGTCCGTCCGTCCATAAAACTGGATCCCGCGATAACTTGAAAAGTACTGAAAATATTTTTATGAAACTTGGTATATGGATAGATGGCAGTATGGAGATTATGCACGTCTTTTTCTTTTCTTCCTATGTTGAGAATTCTGGTTGCTATGGCAACACATAGACTGAAAATATGGCAAATTTTACACATAAACTGAATCCAGAGATAACTCAAAAAGTACTTGAAATATTTTTATGAAACTTGACATATGGGTAGATAGCAGTCTTGAGATTATGCATGTCTTTTCTGTTCTTCCTATTTTGAAAAAATATCAGTTGCCTTGGCAACAAATAGGCTTAAAACATGGCAAATATAACAATCTTTGTGATTAGTCAAAAAGAGCTGAAAATTTTTATGAAATTGCATCTTTAATTCAAGAGTTATCTCCTCTTTAAGAATTTTGCTTTTAAAATGTTATATTTTGGTAACAGGGATGTTTCTTATATTATTTTCTAGAGTGTCCTTCAGTCCGTCTGTCTGTCTGTTCATAAAAAACTGTTTCCTGTGATCACTTTTAAAGAACTTTTCCAACAAGTTTACTTAAAATAGAGAAAATTGAAACATTAGTGAATGGTCAATGGCCCTTCAGAATGTTGATGGGGTTCTAACCGGTAGGGGACTTATGGATTGCTTGCAATACTATGATAATTGCTTGTTTAACAAGATACTTGACCTAATTATGACTTTCATATATTGAATGTGTCAATTAATTTCAGCCAAACTTGTAGAAAATATAGCTGAAGATACACATATATTAAAATCAGAGCCAAAGAAAGTGATAGCTGAAGTAAAATACAAGGATGACCAAGAACCAACTTTAATGAAGTAGGTAGCTTTATGTTTGATTTACAGACCTTAGGTATATGGCTTTGAGTTATATAATCATGTTTGATTTACAGACCCTAGATATAAGATTAAAATTTTTTTGACCGTGTTTGATTGAGAGACCTTAGACTTTTATGATTTTGAGTTATATAACCAGTTATAGTCCCTCCTTCAATGATGTGGTTAGCAATAATATGTTGAAAGCTGTAAGCGTACTGAATGATTTATGAAATACTGGCAGGAAAAAACCACAACAACAAAACAACAACAAAAAACAAAAAAAAACAACCAAAAAAAAAAAAAAAGAGAAAAAACAAACAAAGACTGGAAGAGAAACTAAGGAGCGCTTTTGATATGAATGAAATATTGTAATAGTTGTTACAGTTGTTTTAAAACATAAAATTAAATAATTTTAATTTAATTATATTAAAAAAGTAAATACAATTGTTTGTTTGTTTTTAGATAAAGTTTGGTGATATATAATCAATATGTCCTTTGCTCTACATTCAAAACCATTTTTATCAAAAGAAAGTTGTAATTGGGGGGGGGGATAAAAAAATTTACTGCAAGTTAACATGTGCAGTATAACTCTCCCCCCCCTTCCCCCCTCCCCCCAAACACTATGAATTATGAACCAGGTATATGCCAATATCTTGCATTTTAAAGTTTTGAAATTCTTAATACTACATATATAAATTGATTCTTGCATGTATTTGTTCCTCTAAAAATAAAATTTTATTTACCTTTATTTTCAGATTTTCGCATGTGCAGGGATTAGAGCTAGAAAAATTCTTAGAAGATGTAAAGTAGGTGCAAAGTTTGCTTAAAATATTTACCCAAAATGATAATTATCTTGTTTAAAGGTGTTTTTTTCTCTCTCACTTATTTCTCTCTTAATCATTATGCATCTTTTAGTTAAGGCATTTTGCTGATAGTCAAGACTATTGAAACTGAATAGATAGGTACATGCTGCTAAAGAAGTCATAAAGCTAAAGTAATCATACTTTCCCACTGTTATCACATGATTTGCTATCTATGGCTTGTATTGTTAACTTAAATTTAATACAGGGAAGTCAAAGCCTAGGTCCGTGAAGCCGGTTCATAGGCTTTGCCTACTTTCATATTAATTGATTATTGACAAATTTATACAATTTTTTTTTCAAACTGTTGAATTTTGTATTCTTACTTGCAGGAACGGAATTTATCCACTGACTGCGTTTGACTTACCACAGCCACCACCAAATACACGTCAAAGGCCAATAACTCCAGAAACTACGGAACAGGAGAAAACCGAGACTCCGGAGCCAATGGACGTCGAGGCAAGACGTGTGACTAACATGACGTGCCAGATAAAGCGTCAACAGGATTCTTTGTCATACCATCTTGTTCTGATTCTTCGCATGGACGATAAAATGAATCGTCAACTAGAATGTGACTTCGGATCTGAAGACAATGCCTCCATTCTTGCTGAAGAGCTTGTCCATTATGGATTTATAAACGAAGTAAGAATTTGATTCTTTCTATGCCTTCAGAAAGGGGCTGGAGGCATATAGATTTGCCCTTGTCTGTCTGTCCTGCTGTGATGCTTTCTGTCTGTAGACGTTCAAAACAATGGAATATGGGGCTATCTGTGCTCAATGGATTCTATTTTTTGTTTCCCATTGAAGGTCTTCCTACATCTGCGGATGTTTCTTAATTCAAAATTTTACCATCTCATGTTTAAATGTTGAATTCTGCTTAAGCCGGTGCTAGGGGGTGTGGACGTTTGTTTGCACTTTACAGAACCGTCCATGAACAGGCTCAATAAAACTGAGCCTAAAACATTTTCAATTGTGTTGTGTTAGACTTTATTTAGGAATTTTTCCTACTTAACACTGAAGATGTGCATTTATTACATACTGAACTTCTACATACATGAATAAGTTTAGACATATTTTTAAAGTTTTATGTTCAATTATGAACCAACCTATATTGATCAACACCCCTGAGCCTGCTAACTAAATCATGCTGGTGCTTTTTTGTGAGGAAATTTGGCTATGAACAAAAGATGGGCTTATACCCATAACCTCAAACTAATTTCTACATTTTAAATTTATTTTTTATATCTAACATGCCTTTTAAAACAAAGAAATAAAACTTTGATATTTGATGTAAGAAGCATTATAAATGTATAGAAATATTTCCTTGTTTAAAAAGGTATGTTAGGTATGAAAGTTAATTTCAAAATGAAAAAGAATGCAAAGGAAGAGGTGTTCTTCTGCTTTAATAATTGTATACAGGAATTTTGGATATTTACCAATGTAATTTTTGTATTGAGAGAGCATTTTACTGTTTAAATTAAAAAAAAATGTGTACTGGATTGGAGATATGCTTTGTTATTATATTTGTTTATTTTGTATTACAGCAAGATAAAGATAATTTATCAGTCTTCCTAACGGATCATCTGCGAGATGCAACACTAGTCAATGGAATACCTGAAGACATTACCCCACCACAAGTGCCTATCACTGTTTCTTGAAACTCAGTAGCCAATCAAATACTGTCTTTCATTTAGCCATTCACATCTCTTCTGACAAGAGAACAGTCTGCAAACGACCAATCAGTATGATGTTTACTTACAGATTACTTTTGGAATATCAACTTTTATGATCTGGACATTACACATGATGCATAATCTGCCATATTAAATATATGCATGTTACAGATTAATGTGCTTATGTATAAGATTTATACGATATCATTGTTTGATATCTGATACATCCAGATGCATTTCCATATTTGAAATGTACAGTCCTCGACTGCATTTAAGCCATTGGACAGTTCAAAAGTTTGTTTCAGTCTTGACCAATCAGATGCTAGATAACATTGCTAGATGGACTGGTTGGCTAGCTTGCCTCTATGCTTTATACTTTTGACAAATATGGTAAAACAAGACACAATGTTAAACCATTGTTTGATACACTATGTGTACTTATTAATCTACAAAAGAACAGACATGAAAACAAAAGCATGTTACATACCTTCTGATATGCTATGTTTGAAAATATGAATCTACATAAGGATTGATATTCTCAAAAATGTTTTCTGATTATGTTCAAAGTCGTATGTATAACAATGAATAAAGATCTGTTAAAAAGGATGAATGAAGTTGTTGCAGATATGATGTATTTCCTACAATCTTTTAGTAAAATCACACGCAAAAATCACATCAGTTTGATTTGATATAATGTCATGTTTTGTATATTGACAAGAAGACTTGGTTACATGTATGTAATTTTTCTGAACAGTTTAATTGTTGTTTCATTTTTCCTGAAAAAGATATGTTTTTAGCTCATCTGAGCATATGCTCAGGGTGAGCTATTAGGATCACTCTTCGTCCGTCGTCCGTCGTATGTCGTACGTCGTCCGTTGTCCGTTCACACTTTTCAAATGACATCTCCTCTGAAACCATAAGGCAGATCATAATGAAACTTCACAGGGATGTTCCTTGTGTGAAGCCTTAACAAAGTTGTTCAAAGAATTCCATTCCATGCAGAACTCTGGTTGCCATGGCAACCAAAAGAAAAAACTTTAAACATCTTCTTCTAAAAAACCCAAAGAGCTAGAGCTTAGATATTTGGCATGAAACATCTTCTAGTGAGTGTCTACCAAGATTGTTCAAATAAAAGCCCTGGGGTCAAAATTGACCCCGCCCCAGGGGGTCATTGATTTTCTCTATATGCATATAGTAAAAACTTTAAAAATCTTCTTTTAAAGAACCCAAAGAGCTAGACCTAAGATATTAAGCATGAAACATCTTCTAATGAGTGTCTACCAAGATTGTTCAAATCAAAGCCCTAGAGTCAAAATTGGCCCTGCCCCAGGGGGTCATTGATTTTCCCTATATGCATATAGTAAAAACTTAAAAAAATCTTCTTCTAAAAAACCCAAAGAGCTAGAGCTTAGATATTTGGCATGAAACATGTTCTAATGGATGTCTACCAAGTTTGTTCAAATAAAAGCCCTGGGGTCAAAATTGGCCCCGCTCCAGGGGGTCATTGATTTTCCTTATATGCATACAGTAAAAACTTTAAAAATTTTCTCTTAAAGAACCCAAAGAGCTAGAGCTAAGATATTAAGCATGAAACATCTTCTAATCAGTGTCTACCAAGTTTGTTCAAATAAAAGCCCTGGGATCAAAATTAGCCCCGCCCCAGTGGGTCATTGATTTTCCCTATATGCATATAGTAAAAACTTAAAAAAAATTCTTTTAAAGAACCCGAAGAGCTAGAGCTAAGATATTTAGCATGAAAGATCTTCTAATGAGTGTCTACCAAGTTTGTTCAAATAAAAGCCCTGGGGTCAAAATTGGCCCAGCCCCAGGGGTCATTGATTTTCCCTATATACATGTAGTAAAAACTTAAAAAATCTTCTTTTAAAGAACCCAAAGAGCTAGAGCTAAGATATTAAGCATGACACATCTTCTAATGGGTGTCTACCAAATTTGTTCAAATAAAAGCCCTGGGGTCAAAATTGGCCCCGCCCCAGGGGTCATTGATTTTCCCTATATACATAGAGTAAAAACTTAAAAATCTTCATTTAAAGAACCCTAAGAGCTAGAGCTAAGATATTTAGCATGAAACATGTTCTAATGGATGTTTACCAAGTTTGTTCAAATAAAAGCCCTGGGGTCAAAATTGGCCCCGCCCCAGGGGTCATTGATTTTCCCTATATACATAGAGTAAAAACTTAAAAATCTTCTATTAAAGAACCCTAAGAGCTAGAGCTAAGATATTTAGCATGAAACATGTTCCAATGGATGTTTACCAAGTTTGTTCAAATAAAAGCCCTTGGGTCAAAATTGGCCCCGCCCTAGGGGGTCATTGATTTTTCCTATATTGCATATAGTAATTAAAAACTTAAAAATCTTCTTTTAAAGAACCCAAAGAGCTAGAGCTAAGATATTTAGCATGAAACATGCTCTAATGGGTGTCTACCAAGTTTTTTTCAAATAAAAGCCCTTGGGTTAAAATTGGCCCTGCCAGGGGGAGGGGGGGGGCAAAAGTCATTGTTTTTCATTATTTGTGTATAGTAAAAACTTAACAACATGAAACATCTTCTAATGGGTGTCTTCCAAGTTTGTTCAAGTAAAAGCCCTTTGGTTTTAACTGGCCCCGCCCTGGGGGCCTATGTACAGGTGAGCGACCCCAGGGCCATCATGGCCCTCTTGTTATTGACTTCATGACAAATGATCTTAGTATGGAATATTCCAATTTGTGAATGTAGAAAATTCCTGCGTTATCCAGAATCATTGAACAGTAAAGGGGGCTGTGTGACCAGCATCTCTTGTTCTGTTTTTGTTAACTTATAAACAGAGTGTGATAAATAATGATTTACTAAGACCGACCCCTCCCCATAAAATTGAGAGATTACATTTAGGTAGGACACTGAAATAGAGATATAGCCAGGTACATAATTATTTTGTTCTGGCATTAAACTTGCAATGTTATTGTTAAATCAACTGTGGCCATATTAATTAAACTATATAAATTTAAAGGAAAAAAAGTTTTGCATGAAATTATAAAACTGATAATAGTTTTTAATGTGTTAAGTGTCGAGTATTCAAACACGCTTAACGCTATTCCACTATTTATCACACAGGGTCATGAAATGCATGGTTAAACTATATATGCACAGCAAATGACGTCAAATATGAACTTCATTCAGGACCAGGTGTGATTTAGTTGAAAACTTGATTTGCTTGAATGATGCCATATCTTTCATATAAAATGTTATTTTTTTCTGTCTCTAACAATGTGCATATATGATATATATTCACATAAGAAAGGTTAGTGTGTATTTAACTAGGAAGTAGTTTGAATCATAAAAAACAATTATGTATTAGTAGTACTTTTATTACAGTATTAGTTAGTCATGTATTTTTCTTACATGTATGTAATTATTTTGTTTGTAAAGTTTTTATTTCCTTTTGTGAAATATATTATATTTTGTTATTATACCCCCACCACAAAAATGTGGGGGGGGGGGGCTATAATGGATTCGCTTTGTCGCGTCGGTCGGTCGGTCCGTCCGTCCGTCTGTCGATCCATCCGTCTCCATTTTCGTGTCCGCTCTATAACTCCTATACCAATTGAAGGATTTTCTTCAAACTTGGCTCAAATGTTCACCTCAACAAGGGGATGTGCAGAACCCATATTGCCCATGTGTCAGTTCAAGGTCAAGGTCACAATTGAAGGTCAAATATCAAACACAATCAAATATTACACAGTATGTCGTGTCCGCTCTGTAAGTCCTACACTACTTGAAAGATTTTCTTCAAACTTGGCTCAAATGTTCACCTCAACCAGGGGATGTGCAGAACTTATGTCGCCCATGTGTCAGCTCAAGGTCAAGGTCACAATTGAAGGTCAAATATCAAACAATTAAATATTACACAGTATGTCGTGTCCGCTCTGTAAGTCCTACACTACTTGAAAGATTTTCTTCAAATTTGGCTCAAATGTTCACCTCAACAAGGGGATGTGCAGAACCCATGTTGCCCATGTGCCAGCTCAAGGTCAAGGTCACAATTGAAGGTCAAATATCACACAATCAAATATTACACAGAATGTTGTGTCTGCTCTGTAAGTCCTAAACTAATTGAAAGATTTTCTTCAAACTTGGCTCAAATATTCACCTCAACAAGGGGATGTGCAGAATCCATTTTGCCCATGTGTCAGCTCAAGGTCAAGGTCACAATTGAAGGTCAAATATCAAACAATCTAATATTACACAGTATGTCATGTCTGCTCTGTAAGTCCTACACTAATTGAAATATTTTCTTCAATCTTGGCTCAAATGTTCATCTCAACCAGGGGATGTGCAGAACTTATGTCACTCTTTTGCTTGCTTAAGGTCAAGGTCACACTTTAAGGTCAAAAATTGACTTAGAAAATAGTCTTAAATTTTAATATTTATTTGAATATTTCTAAATCTAGAAAAGGTATTTGCTTGAAAATTAAAATATTTTTGAAGGGTCACAATTCTGATATGCTGTTCGTTCAAGTTTCATAACTCTGTATTGCATTTTACCAAAGTTATGCCCCTTTTTAAGTCTTCAAATTTACATACAATCAAATATTAGACAATATGTTGTGTCCGCTCTATAAATCCTATACTAATGGAAGAATTTTCTTCAAACTTTACTCAAATTTTCACCTCAACAAGGTTATGTGCAGAATCCATGTCACCTTTGTGCCAGCTAAAGGTCAAGGTCACACTTGAAAGTCAAAAATTGACTTAGAAAATGTTCTTACATTTTAACATGTACTTGAATAATTCTGAAACTAGCGCAGGCAAATGCTTGAAACTTAAAAGATATATGAGGTGTGGCAAATAAGATATGCAGGTCAAGTTTCATTACTCTGTATTGCATTTTGACAAAGCTATGCCCCTTTTTAAGTCTTCAAATTTACATACAACCAATACTAGACAATATATTGTGTCTACTCTATAAATTCTATACTAATGGAAGAATTTTCTTCAAACTTTACTCAAATGTTCAACCAAACTGGGTGATGTGCAAAACCCATCTTACCCTTGTGCCAGATTAAGGTCAAGGCCACACTTGAAGGTCAAAAATTGGCTTATAAATAAAATGTTTAATACATTGGGAAAATGAAAGGTTATTTGTAACTGTTTCGAACATGATTTGATAATATATATTTATACTATTACCTGTACAATTTGTCTTTTTTTCACCAGAGATAATTTCTTTTTATGTATTTGTGCCACATAAGTTATTCCCTTAACCACCTTTCCAAGTGGTCATCTGTCAAGGACATTGGTGGGTGTATGAATCGCATTCAGCGATAGTTCTAGTTATTACTGTAGTCCAGCATACATTGCATGAAAATTTTCTTTTCATAGATGATTTAAATAAGTTCACTGTTTCTTTTCATCGATGATTTGAATAAGTTCACTGTATGAATTAGTTTTAATTGATTTTGATAATTAGAGTGAAGATTTTCAAGGCTTAAGACATTACTTGTAAAGTTTTTTTTATGTTATTCTCAAATAATTTCAATAATCATACTCTTTAACCATTTCAAGATTGCCAAAGTCATTTTAATAATTAGCCTTGTATAGAGTTGAAATATCTGTAGACAATTTCCTGTAAAGTTGGTGTCTATCTGATCATTAAACTGTCGAGTTACAGGCAAGTGAGACAGGGACATCATTTATTTTAGTGCCTGTAGTATTTTCTTTCTTAAGTGCTATATTTTGTTAATTTTTTTCTGATGATGACAAACAAAGATATGGTCTAATTTGTATATATTTGTATAATTTATATATCAGTTTTCATTGAAATGCAGAAAATTATTAATGAAATGAAAAAGTTATCTTCCTATGGTAAATAAGAGGTTTTGATTCCATTTTATTTTGGTATCTATCTGGTTTTCAAATCTATGTAAAAAGGCATTGTGGCTGAGTGGTTATAGTCGTTGACTTCAAAACACTTGACCCTTAACACTGTGGTTTTGAGTCCCTGTAGTTAATTCTTTCATATGAGGAACCTATCCAGCAAACTTGTGACATGTAACATCAATGGTTATAATTATTGTTATAATTGGGTGTCTGCATAATTTAGGTCAATATATGCAAGGTAAGTCACTAGAGAATGTAAATTTTTTGTCCATCATGAATTGAGGGATCTTAGTATTTCTTGACACAAATATTCACCATCATGAGATGTAGTGTTGCGTAAATGTACTAGGTCTTTATGTCAAAGGTCAAGGTCACACTTGTATATAAATTACACTTGGGAGGTCAGAGGGAAAGACATGTCCATAGTGAAACTTTAACATTGGGAGATTAATGTATAACTTAGTATAACGCAATTTCAGCTCCCTTTGATCAATGCTAAGGTCACATACAGATAAGAAAAATGTGGGAATTGATCATTTATTATGGATTTAGAGAGTATACTGTAAATGTTCACTATTGTGAGACTAAGCATTTGTGTTGGCTTATTTTGTGACAAAAGTGCAGTCTTGTAAAAATTTGTGGTCAGATTTTAGATTAAAAAGCTGCCATGAAAATATCTAATATAATTGCTTTGTACACATGTATAGAAATTATGTTCTAGTTATTTTTCTTTCATCTACTAATGTTTCAAATTATTTTTGTCAGATTTATTCTGAAACTTATTTGACTTTCATTAATGACATGTTTAAATAAAATGCACAGAAACAAATGTAAGATTAAAAAAATTGAAACTAGTCTGTGTATCTCGTTTATGGCTTCCTGACACACTTGCTCACACATTTTCCAGATTTTTGTTATTTAATGTTGTCAACTTTAGAATGTTCTAGTTCTGTGTGAAACCCAAATCATAAGTTAAATATTGATAAAAATGAATCAGTTAAAAAATGTGCTGCCATAAAAGATTTCCTACAAAAAAAATTCTGAATCTCGAGGCTCCATGACCAACATACATCACCATTAAAGTGGCAATTCTAGAAAGTACTCGCACAGCAAATAGGGTTACAGTATAGTCATGGACTTTGTAATTTAAAAGTCCATGATTAGTTAAAAGTGTTGTAACATTTGGAGAATGATATTTAATTGTCAACACATAGGCACTTTTTTAGGAATATAAAAACAACCCCAAGCCTATTATCTTGTAAAATTCCTGAAAAAAAAGAAATTTTTCATTTTTTCGAAGAATATCGAGAACTATTCTACTCATCCAGGCATCAGCGTTGCACTTGGTTTAGTTTTGTGTTAAAAACACTACTTGAAAGAGAAATGTGTTTCACTCACTTACTAAATAGGTCACTTGCCAAAGGTCCATTACACTAATGGATTTGTCAAGAGTTCTGGCACTTTTTGAACTTTTGAAAAAATCTTAAATTAACAAGACAGGCTCTTGCGTTATTAAAGGTCAGTGGCCAACAGTGTTCACGTGCAAATTTTAATATTTGATCATAATTATGTAGAGAGAGAATAGTCGAGCAAAACGCCCCTACCAACATCTGTTGATCCTTTGTACAGTCTACCTGTAGAACACCCTTTCCAAGAATGTGGTGAGCTTTTTTCTCAAAAGCCTTTGGAAAGTCATTGCTGCTGTATGCATTTTTACTGCTCCCGTTTTTCACTTATTTCAGAGGTTTAAATATCGTGCTAGGTTGGCACCATCTACATAAATATTTTCACTTTTTTTTTTAATGATAGCCAAAAAACAAACATACAAAAGCGCGCGCGCACGCAACGCACCAAACACACACACACACACCAACACGATTTTGTAATTTATATTTCCCAAAATATTACATTTGAAATTTTATCCAAGTCTAATTGCACTGGGACTAAGATTAGATCTATATGGGTTTTTAAATATTGTCAAACCCCCGATAGCACAAAGGACAAAATGGCGGCGAGGGAATGGGTTTAATGGGAGATAGGTGTTTTTAATAAATGAAGGAAACGAGCTTTAAATAGAACTAAAATTTATCTATTTGCAATTGTAAAATGGTTATCATAAACTGATTTTTTAAACAATGACATGGATATGCTTTATGGTAATTATGTACAGTTTATCAGATTTTTAAAAAAATGTGAAATATATTAAAGCGATTTCTAGATCGCTGGCGTAAACATGTTGTTTCAATTAAAAAAAAAAAAAACAAAAAAAAAAACAAGAAACATTTTGATTACAGTAAGGGACGACTTCTTTATAACATTTCAGTAAAAAATTGGAATGCCCAAAAAATTAAATGCAGAATCTTTAAACAAAAAAATTTGACAATGTAAAAGCCTCACATGTAGCCAAAGCTTTTTTTCGGAAAATTATAAACATATTTATCCCTTTAATTAAAGAACAATGCTTATTTGTCTAACATTAACAACTCATTTAAATTTGGTAAAATCGCGTAAATTCATGTTATTAGGTCTATTTTAAAAAGGGTACACTGTTACAGAACAATACAGCGGATCGAGTTCAAATGTGAAGTTAGTATTATTTGGGAAAAGTTATTCGAGCGCTTAAAAATTAAATATATAATCTTTCACTTAAAATAAAAAGAAATAACTTGCCCTGGGTTTTATCAACTTATCTTTTCTGGCTGATGACTATCAATTGTTTTACGCAATGGCATTACAAATAATTCATATCGAAGGTTATTAAAATAATGCACAAATGTGTTTCAAGGGCAGTTTTTGCATGTGGAAAGACGCGTAGTTACCTGACTTTTTACCGAATTTCAACCAAAAAATGAGTGAAACATGTTTAGGTGATCCAAGTGACTGTGAATTTGATATTGTGAGAAAGTTTAATATGTCTAAATCGAATACGATTTGTATTTAATTTAAAATTTTTGCTTTATTTTAATACAAAACAGGCGTTAAATGATGTCTGAATTTTCCGAAAATAAATGTGAGGTAACACATTATGAATGGTAAGTTTAAAGAACCCTGTAATGGCAAATTTGTATGCTTTATATTTTAAATCTTATCTCCAAAAAAAAGATTATTTTTTATCAGTATTGTTTAGTTTTTCAAAAAAGAATTATTTTGTAAAAGATTTCAAACCCGATTTTGAATTTTTTCATATAAAAAAGGGAGGTTATAAGTGAGATTTATTTTCGATAAAGTCTTAAGCTCAGTTTAAATTTAAAATTATTAAACATTTGAATGTACATATTTAACATATTCTTGGATGTTTAGGAATTGTTTTAGAAAAATAATTATTAACATATATTAACTTCACACTTAACTATTATGTTGCATCCTCAATTACAAAATACTGGAGGTTTAAAAGTCCCAAAACATAATTTCCGATTGGGTTAACATAGCAGAGGTATTATGGCGTTTTCCAGCTGTACTGGTGGATGAAGACCACGTCTTCAGACACAAACGGGCACCTAAAGTTTAGAAAAAACCGACATTCCGTAAGGAAGCTTGATAGCTTTATCCGCAAAAATAATTCAAAGTCCCTACAACCCGGTGATTTTCTTATTATCATTGAAACCATGTTAGGTGTTTAAGAAAGTTTTTTCACCTAGTTTTTGTATAAAGAGGATACCATCAATCTATTATAATTATTAAAAGTTTTGTAAAAAAAATGGTTTCATAAATAAATACGATTTTTTAACTGTCATTAATTTTCTGAATTTCAGAACAAGTTATGGAAGTTTCCCGGTAAACAAAACAAAAAAAGACTCTTTCTCTTTCACGCGGGTTCAGCTGAGGGACTTTTTTTGTTCTGTATCCCGTGTGAAAATAGAGAATGGTGCCGCCGGGTACCAGCAAAAGGTTATGTTTAACCTGCAAACAGAAACATCTTTGTGAACAAACTTGTTAAAAGCACCACAAAAAACCAAACTCCCAATCACGTCATCATATTCTACTTAGATCAAGACTCTATGCCACAACTACACCAAAAGCGTTCCAGTCGTCCAAAGGGACGAATTTGATAGTTGTGATGATCATGAAGACGAAAAACGAAAAATTTTACTTGCAGGATCACGACATCCGTTGTTTGCATGTGTTTGTAACAACAATAGATCATAGGAAACCTGCAATGTTGGAATACATACCAAAACTCTTCGAAATATATTTAGACAGTGAAGACTTTAATGAAACAATGACAGAAAATGAAAGCACTGGGGTAATTTAAATCACAGATAATAAAAGTAAGAGTAAAAACGATATAAAAAGCTATTTCTCAAAATCACGAATTGACGTAATTTAAAGGCGATTGTCAATTCAGAATAGAAATCCAAAATACCATGTCTAGACAAAATGGGAAAACGTTTTGCCAAAGAACAGGACAAACTACTTCTTAAACAACAAAACGAATCAAATGTTTTATCAATGGAGGACAAACAATTTCACAAACGAACTGGTTAAAAAACAAGCAACGACAACATAAAATTGATAACAAAAAAATCGCCTTTAATAAATTGTTCGTTGAAAGATAGACGCAAAGAAAACGACTCAAAGAAATGAGGGGTATGCGAAAAAAAACATAGTCTAAACAGAAGAATTTTTAAAAACTGTTATCAAATTTGTCAAAAACATATACATTTCGAGTGATAGATTTGGCACCCAAAAAAAACTTGGGGAAAATTAAAACAATGAAAACAAAACCCTGGTTAAAACAATAACGGATAAGAAAGCTTTTTCTTTTAAGTTGTTTTAAAATATTTTAAAAGTTTTCCTTTAAATTGGTTTAAAAAAATAAGTGAATAAAATGGGGTGGACGTTCTGCCCGTCAAATGAAAATGGTTGTTTTGGGGAGTTTCCCAAAAAGGGGAAAGGGAAAAAAGCTTTGGGTAAAAACAAAAAAGAATTTAAATTTTTAGAGATACAGCTAAGAAAAACCGTTTTTCTTTGATAGCTATTACAATGACAAATTCGTCGTCACTGACCCGATGACAGAAGGGATTCATTTTATGTGTTAACAAATTTGGGCAGATAACATCTAACTCCAAAGGGAAATATCAAAGAAAAAGGGGTCATGGGATTTCTTGCAAAACAGAATAAAAATTTTTTTTCAGTATTTGCAGTTTCCCGGAAAAATTTTTGTTTTTGATCTGCATGGTAAAAAATTGCCCAAATCTAAATGGGGATAATAGTTCTTTAGCTTTCCCTTTTTATATCACTGTGAATTTCTGCAGGGACGTCTAAAATAGGGGAGTGACCGTGGTAATCCTGCAAAAAGGCTTTAAAACAATTTTTAAATTTGGGAGGGGAAAAGTTACGAATACCATCAACCAAAACAGGGAAAGGAGAAAATTTAAATATTTGAATTAAAAATGAAGGCAAAATTTCTTGTTTTGATGATTCAAGATAGTGGGGACAATTTTCGGAGATAAACAGACAAAATTAAGCCGGTTTAAGATAACGTTAATGAGAAAAATTGGGCAATTTTGGGACCCCAAAACAGTGGGTACTGTAGGAAAAACTAGAAAGGCTGTATTTGTCCTATCGTTTTGACATGAAAAGATGTCACCTTTGTCTAACTTTAGACCAAAATTATCGGATAAGGTGGTTTCTCGGTTTGACTGGTGTTAATCAAACTTAGGAATGTGGATTAGGAACTTTGTAGTTGTGTAAAAATAGAGCATATATTGGCTCATGGTTTCATGTTAATACAATTCAGTACAAAACAAAAATATTATACAATAAATATACAATACAAAACTAATTCAATGCAAACACAATTACAATACAACACAAATGGAATATATATTTTATTTAATCATCAGTTTTAATTTAAAACATATTTTAACAACCTTATAATTGTACACAACAGTGTAAAAGTATTATATAAATTTGAACAAAAATGGTAGTTAAGCGTAAATTTATCACGAACGATTCAAACCAACAATCAAAATATTTAAAAAAAATGTCTTTTTTAAAGCTGAATTATGTTATCAAGTTCCTGAAAAGCAAAACAAATATTTGAGAATCAAATATACTTGTACGTATCTTAACATTAGGCTAAAAATGGAAAAATTGAAACATCATACGTTGTCTCAAATTGTACCATTTTTTTTGCAAGCAATAATATTTAAAATGTTTCCATTCAGTTTGAACGATTTACCCGAAACTTTGATTTGGTATTGGTTTTCCAATATGAATGTTATAATACATTTTTTAAATAATGTTTTGTATGTAAATTATGTATATTTTCCTAATTTAAACGTGTAAGAGGATTGATAAAAGGCTCGATATTCTTCGGTAGTCAGAGAACCCAACTAATGGTCTTACTTTTTTTAATTTTTTAATCGCCCTTTACATTCAATACTTTTTGCCCACATCTGGTTGCTCCAAAACTTGTTTAAAACCCTTCAAAATAGAATTTCCCTATTTTGGTCTTCCAAGAACTCATTGACCCGCCTCCATGACATCTTCATTTTGCTTCCAAAACGTCTATCCACGAAGCTTTGGTTTTTATTTTCGGAAACAGGTAAAAGTTTCAGAAGGGGCCAAGTCCAGAGAATATGGAGGATGGGGAAGAATTTCAAATTCGCAAGTTAGTTGCAGCAGCAATCGCAACTTGGGATGTGTGAGCTGGCGCATTGTTGTGCAGGAGAAAATGTCTTTTGAGTCAGTTTGCCCCGCCTTTTTTACGCGCGATTTCTTGACGCAGATGAATAAATAATCCCGTTTAATTTTGGTACGACCTTGCTCAAGATAGTCAATAATGATTATCCCCTGACTATCCCAAAAAAATTGAAGCCATCATCTTTCCTGCTGATGAACACGCTCTTGAATTTCTCCGGAGGGGTGAGCTAGGCGGGGGGGGTGTTTCTACTGCATGCTCTGTTTTTTTTGGATCTGGGATCGAAGTGATGGATCCATGTATCATCCTGAGTTACGATCCTCCGGTAGATAAAATCAGGTTCATCGCCTCGTAACGAGACAAAAGATATCTTGAAGATATTAAGCCTTGTCCGTTTCTGGTCGTCAGTCAACTGTCTGGGAATCTAGCAGAACCTTTGACATGCCTAAAGACATCAGTCAGAATTGAACTGAACAAAAGCTTATACCCACTTTCCAAGCAATGCTTCGCAGGTCTCGCCTTCTGTCGCACATGACTAGATCGTGCACAGCTTCGGCATTTCATCGTTGGTGGCCTCTTCTGGCCGCCCAGACCACTCATCATCTCCAATGCTCTCCCTGCCCCTTTTAAATTCAGCAGCCATTTTTTCACACTGCTATAGGAAGGGGGCTCCTTCCCAAGTGTATCCATGAAGTCTTCATGGATTTCCTTGGGTAACATCCCTTTCTTACATAGGTACTACCTCTGATTTCAATTTTCTCCATTTAGTCTAAATGGCACACCCCTCTACCGATCAAAGTGTGTTTTATGTGATCTGTGTAAAACCGCGTGTAACTCGGTCAGTAATCTTCAATCATATATCAGTATCGACGTACCGTGTGAAAATTTCAGTGAAGTGGCTAGAAGTATATCGGGCCGAGAACTTTTTGCTCATACCTCGTATGTAATTTTTTGTGTGTTGTCAATGTTTAGATTGAAATTTAACATAGTAATTCTGATCTATATTGAAGTGCATACAATATGAAATTAACCAAGCAAAAGTTATTCCGAGTCTGTAGTTTTTTTCTGTAGTGTTTACTGTTGGTAACGTCCAATTGTTTGTGATTTACAAGCAAGTACAAAGAGATGTGTTTTAATACAATTTTCGTACTGACAATTCACAGGCAGTCTTTTGTTTTTATCAATGTCTCGTTTAACTTTCACTTATTCTGGAAACATGGTTTAAAATTCTTATTTTTGCTATAGAACTTTAAAACTTTTATACGATTATTTATACCGCTACGTACGTATCCTTCCCAATAATATGTTGTATTTGTTTAATTTACAGGTCTTGAGAAATATATATAATCAATTACAGCTGGACTTTTGTTGTATTGGACTCTACTATTAACTGCTGGCTGGGGCAAGTGTTGTTGGCCATTATTATTTTCATATATGGGCTGGAACTCACCTGATCACATAAGCAATGGAAGAAAATACTAGTAGATATATACACATTTGCAGAAATATTTAAAATGTGGCACGTGAATTTCATACTTATATATACTGTTCAAGTATGTTTAATTAAAAAAATATTTGCTTTACCTTTTTACAGTCAACTTAAGCTTTCAGCTGTGCAAAAATCACATAGATGAAAATGAAACAATGTCAAGATAATACGATTACAAACGAGAAAAAATGGCAAAAAAAGTGTGCATCTTTGCAGATTTAAACTCTACACTACGCTATTCGGACTAACTTTCATTGTGTAAGGAAAAAAATGTAATACTTAAATCTTGCTCAATAATCAAATCTTTATCAGGTTTGAAATATAGTGGGTAATTTGTTTATTTGCACATAGTATACGTGTATTTCATAAAAACTTATCAATAGGGACATTCACGTTTAAACTTTGGGTTTTAAATAAACTTCCGCGTTCCAGAAACACAAAGGACAAAATGGCGATGAAGGGCATATGTGTAGCGGAAATTATCTCGTTTTAAATAAAGGAAAAATAAGCTTTTGAGGTATTTATATCTTGTAATTATGAATTTTTCAATAGAAAACTTTCAATAGTAAACATGTACTTATAAATAATCTTGCATGAAACTTACATAGAAAGCTAATGTATATTAATATTATTGAAAAATAGAAACGAGGTCGAGTCAACATATTGATACTTGAAAAATTAGAATCCTTATATCTAACAAAACATAAAACTTTATTTGTTCATCTCACATCTTATTGTATTTTGAAGAAAAAAGAAAACATGCATATCTAAATCTAATATATTATTTATCTGATTTTAAAATATACAAAACAAAGGAAAATAGTTGTTACATACAACCTTATGAATATTTTGGCAGCATTTTTTCTACAATTATGATTGAAAATATGTTTGACAATCATTCAATTTAAAGATGCCTACAAAAGTAGAATTATAATTCTATACGAATTAATGTCAAAGATATTTTCATGATTTTGTACTTTCGGTTTCTACAACCACGATAATGCACTGTTTACATTTATATCTATGTAATTTAGATGGACGTTTACTCGATATATTGGATATTATGTAATAGAAGAGCACCGAAACACGAGGCTATCTGATTTGTACGAGGGGGCGTAGCCCCCGAGTATAAATCAGATTGCCGATTGTTTTGGTGTTCTTTCTCTTTTGTATCATAGTCAAACATAAAAACACGTTCCCTGTTGTCACAATTTTAAACCCCGGGAAAAAGTAACCAATGATCGAGCATCTGAATATGATATTTCTGCCGCTTTCCCTTTCTCTGCCGTCACAATATGTAAACCCCAGCAAAAATGAGCCAATCAACGGGCATGATCTGGAGTACGGGTAACTGATACCTGCACTCCAGTTACCGCACTGTGCATGTATATGTATACGATTTTACTCTGACACTTTTTCAACAGAAAGGTCCCTAAACTATGATACAAATAAATATTGTTTATATGCGTAGGTTAGACCAAAATACCGTATCCGTTCTGTGTAATCTTACTATTGTGTTTAAGCTTTACGGAAATGGCCCAGAAGTGATTTGACACACTTTCGGCGCTTTTCTGTTCAATAGTCGTGTTAGAATTTTGCTTAATTTTTGAAGTTGAATATTTCTCAAATAAATTATAAAAACATGCTCTTTTAAGTTGAGATTTACATTTTCTTCGTTCGCATTACATAATTATGTAATAATAACTTAACTGTAAATATCTTGCTAGATTTACAAATTAATACATACGTATGTAAAACATTTATCGCTTATTCTATATATTTTAATAATATAAACCTTGTAATGTTTAAATAGAGGATACTCAAGATTTTTTTCTATATATACAGTATCAATTTTCATCGTGTGGTATGAAAATAAATATTTCATGAGTGGCGGTAACCCCATGTGAAATATGGCAATTTTCATATCACAAGATGCAAATAAATCCAGTTGATTATGTACTTTTAAACGAACTATTGAGAAAAATTGATGAAATAAATTGCATAGTTTCCTTTTCCGTATTTTCTTTGTAAACAATTATTTTTCACTGCAGTGAAACATATTTTCCGTATTTTCACTGGTGTCTTGCCGAACTACTATGTTTCTAAATTCTGCCTTTACACAAAACTCAATGGAAAGTCTTTCAAATTTTAATGTCAAAAAAGAGAAAAATGTATATAATAAACAGAAAAGTTTTTTCTATAAATACAGGATTTATTTTCATCTTGTGGTATGAAAATTATCATATATCACTCGTGGCTACCACCACTCTTGGAATATTTATTTTCATAACACTCAGTAAAAATAAATCATGTATTTATTGAAAATACTTGAATAACTTCTATATGTGTGGAAAAGAACTTGAATTTTCTGTTTATTATATATTTGTTCTCTTTTTTAACCTTACAATTCTTAAGACTTTTCCTTTAATTTTGTGTATTGGTCGAATTTAGAAGAAAGTTTTTTCAGTACAAAATATGGAAAAAAATGTTTCACTCAGGTAAAAAATAAATTTTTACAATGAAAATACGGACTATGAAAAAAAATATGAAAATACGCATTTTATTTCATATATATTTGTCAATACTTCAGTATGTAATGAAATAGTATCTTGTTTCAATATGAAGAGTGTGTACCGTTTTGTTCCGCGTTTATCATTTTAACTAAAGAATATAAAAATGAAATACAAATTTAATAAACATTTGATTATGATTACGGAAACAATGTATTGTCACGTTTATTGTTTCCTTTTGTTCAGCAAATCACATAATTACACATTTCATAGGCCCGATATAATTCTTTGGAAAAAACAACAACACCCCCCTTAGTTGTAAAATTGTGTCAATAACACTTTTCATGCATTACGTTGATTGTTTGTTTACCTATAAAAGGTAGTTCATTTTTTAAAGAAATCTTCGCGTTTATTGTTATTTTTAATGTTTGGAATTAAAAAATACAAATCAATTGTAAATCCATGTATGTGTTATTAGGTTTATATTAATTGATTGGATTAAAAATGGTATGGAATTGACATACTACTTGACAACTCAGAGGAATGAAACAATTAATCTAAAAATAAGAAATAAGATCGTTGAATTTTGTATAATTTGTTGTTAAAAGTTGGTGCTTACATCTATTATGGTTACATCCTTATTTTTTTTGAAATTTTAGAACAAACCAACAATGGAAGTTCCTGGTAAACAAAAACCAAAAAAGACATTTTCTGCTTCAACGGGCTCTGCTGAAGACTTTCTTTTGTTCTGTATCCCGTGTGATAGAGATGGGCCCAGGTACCAGCAAAGAGTTACTGTTCAACCTGCAAAGAACATCTTTGTGACACTTGTTACAAGCACCACAAGAAACAAACTCCATCACGTCATCATATTCTACTAGATCAAGACTCTATGCCAACTACACCAAGCGTTCCAATCGTAAAAGACGAATTTGATAGTTGTGATGATCATGGAGACGAAAAACTGAAATTCTACTGCAAAGAGCATGACATCGTTGCTTGCAGTGTTTGTGTAACGCTGAATCACAGGTTATGTACTATGGACTACATACCGAAACTCTCGAAGCATATTCTAGACAGTGAAGAGCTTAATGAAATAATGTCAGAAATGAAAGCGCTTGAGGATAATTATAAATCACAGATAAAGAGAGTAAAAGATGAGATGAAAGCTATTTCTCAAAACCACGATGACGTAGTAAAGGCGATTCATCAGTTTAGAAAAGAAATAAATACACGTCTAGATGAAATGGAAAAACATGTGGTCAAAGAAGCTGACAACATACTTCTTAAACAACAAACGAATCTAAATGATTTATCAACAGGTGTACAAGAAATCACAGATAAACTGACTGAGAAACGAAAACACATTGATAACCTGATACAAAGAAAATGCCTTGATAAGTTGTTTGTTGAAATGAAAGAAACAAAGAAACAAGTTGAAGAAATGAGGATGAAGCAAAAACAATATAGTCGAGTAGATGTATTCCAGACTGTATCATTTGTCAAAAACAAATATATTGTCGATATGTTAGATAGACATAATCAACTTGGAGAACTTATTACAAAGAAAACATCCATGGGTGAACATGTTCCAGTCATGAAACCTACATCAACACCGTCTGAGGATAAGACACTAAATCTTGAGACTGTTGAAGATATCGATTTGAATTCTTCATCGGAAAACACTGAATGTCACATAACCGGAATAGAAGTTATCAATCCCGACAAGATAGTTGTTTGTGATCACAGCGACAATAAAAATGTTAAATGCTATGATACAGTACAGAAGAAAGTTGTATCAGAGATAAAACTAGATAATTCACCGTTTGATGTTGCAGCTATAACGGATGATAAGTTTGTTGTTACAGTACCTAATGATAGAAGTATTCATTTCATGTCGCTGAGAAATCAACGCATAGTTTCTGATCGTAAGGTGAATATCAATGAGGACTGTTATGGTATTGCTTACAGCAAAGATAAGCTTGTTGTGTCATGTGTTAATCCAGGGAAAGTTTTAATTCTGGACCTGCAAGGTAAAGTATTGAAACGGTTAAACGGAGATAATAGTCTGTTCAACTGTCCTCGTTATGTCATCATGAATACAGCTGGAACGTCTATATATGTTAGTGACATGGGTTATACTATGAAGGCTGTTAAACAACTAGACTGGCAGGGAAATGTTTTAAATACCTATCAACCAGCACAGGGAGGACATCTACGAAATATTTGTGAATTAGATGATGGCACATTTCTTGTTTGTATGAATCAAGATAGAGACAATAATTTGCGGAGAGTATCAGACAGCTGTAAGCCGTGTAAGATAACGATTGATAGTTGGTACCCGGAAGCTATGGCATACTGTAAGAAATCGAGAAGACTTTATGTGTCTTATTCTGAAAGAGAGTTTTTTGATCCAAAACATCGAATAAAAATCTTTAAGATTGACTGGTGTTAAATAACATCATGATGAATTTTATAGTTTGAACTTCTACATGTTTCGATGTAACAGATGAACAAATATTCTGTCAATATTTTGTTTCAATTATATCAATGTAGTTGTACACGTTGTGATTTATGTAAATTTATTTTAGGAATAGTAAATAATGTTTGTCAATTAAATTGGAATTTAGGTTTCCTATGAAGAAATCTTAAGTTATTGTTCTAAATAAAGTTTTTATGATTATGTCTCTCGTTATTGTAATGGAGGCTCGCAAATATTCCATCAATATTTTCTTTCAGTGATATCAATGTACATGTGCACGTCGTGATTTATGTACATATATTTTTGAAAATGATATAAAAATATACTTAGTCCTTGAAACAAGACGGTGTGTAAATTATGTTTAACAATTAAAATGAGATTAACTTTCTGTTTGGGGAAATATTGACCTAATTGCCTTTAGTGATTGATTTAAATTCAGAAAAAGTTATGTTAAACTGATAAGTTGAATATAATAAAAGTTTCACATTTTATTCCTCGTTTTGACTTTCTTGTTTATATACCTTTATATAGATATATGTAGAATTTACACGTAAATTATTCAAAACATTTATTTCGCCAGTAAGACACAGTCTTCTTAATATCCGCCCAGGAAAAAAAATCTAAAAATAGAATGAAAACCAAAACATCAAGAACAATAAAAAACAACAACAAAAAGCACAAAAAACAAAGCAACTCCGATCCCCACAATAAAATTGAAAGTGAAAAAATACTCCAAAGGCTATATAGTGAGTCAAAGTAAGTTCATGTTCTGCCATAACTCCTTTCAATTTTATAATTTCATCACATGAACGATGAATAACTCAACGTTCAATTTACAAAAAGAGTTGGGCAAATTTTTATATTTGAGGCAGATTTATATTTTATACTTAACATTTTCTACATCAACTGTTGATCATCATTGTAAAAGTCAATCTGGTTTATATATAGAGACAAGTCAGCCCAACTTGACAATAGTATAAAACCGCTTTAAAAATTTTCAACAGTTTACATCCAATCCAGAATAATAAAGAGTTAGAGTTCCTTGAAGCATTATTTTCCACTATTTACTAATTTCACACATTTTTATCATCTCAAGCTATATACGCTAAAACATCATGGGGAAAATAATATTACTTAGTGTCCAGCTTTATTTGTCTTCCAATGGAAACGCTGTTTTTCTTAAAAATTGTGTTAATTTTGATAGAAGAACAAAAGTCGATCCTATATCGAATTTCGATCATAGTCGCTTCTATTTTTCATAGTACTTCATAGAACCGCGTAGTGACGTAATTATTATACACATAATTTTTTTAGAAATACATCGTTTTCATTGAATGGCAAATAAAGCTGGACACTAATTAAAAGTCGAATGAAGTCAGCTGTGTTAGATCAGGGTCTTTCAAATAGAATAGAAATCTATTATTAAAAACACTGGTTAGACCTATGACAATTAGTGTCGTCTGCTATGTCGTAAAAATGCTGTCTATCCAGAATGCGTTTTCTTGCATATCAGACTGGCGTTTCCGTTAGTTTTACCCATGCCGGAAATTTCATCTGGCATGGGGGGTTCCAGATGAGTCGCGTGCTGTGCAATGGCACGATAAAGATGACGTCATTTTACCGTTATGAATGATTTTGTAATTCATACGCTGTTGAATGAAAGTAGTTACGGTTGTAATGATATAAATTTTCATTGAAAATAAAGATAAAGAATTTAAAATATAATGGAATATGGTAGAATATGCAAGAAAAAATATCTGACATATGTTTGCGGTTCGGATCGGAATATCCGTCCCTCGGTCACCCGCCCATGGGCAGTAACTCGGCAAGCCTCGTTACCGCCCAATGGGCGGGTCACCTCGGGACGGATATTCCGATCCGAACCGCAAAATATGACAGATATTATTACTATTAGGCAACTGTCCGGTCAGCTCAATAGGTAGAGCATTGGACTGGAAATCGGAGAATCGGTATCGATGCCCCGTATCGATGCCCGGACGATGCAGGCCACTTTCACTGTGATTTATCATGAAATCCTTTCCACCGTCATTCGCATTGTACATTTGCTTTGGCGTGTACAGAAGTTATTAGTTACTTACAAAAGTAAAGGAAACTAGTTACAGTTCACTGGTAAACTACCAACATCACCATTACTACAAACACTTAAGCAACGTGTTCCGTAGCAACCTATTGCCGTGTCACATCTACAAAGAAACAGTGAATTTAAAGATATATTGTTCATTGTAATATTACTTGAAAACCGATGGTTATATAAGCTAAGGCGAATTGATCCATAATCGATGGTCCGTAATACATAAATAATTATTTATATAGTTCAATGTATCTACTATTATAAATGACGACAAACCATACCATGAAATAATTATATATGAATGTTGAAGGTAAATGTGAGATACACAATGTACATGATTTTATATGACAACTCTATTTTAAGCAAATAATAATTTGTTTCAGAACAAAATATTATAACTCATCATACAAAAATGTTCATACTAAATCACACAGAACTTTTTCAACATTCAGTAAATTTCTTATTAGAATATTCAAAAATTAGTAATAGAATAATACAACCATATTTCTATATTCGAACAACTGATGGAATTGTGCCCATTGTACACCACTATCTTTCAATACATAAACTCGTATGTACACATCTTATATATAAAGATATTAAAAATTGAATCAATGGCAAACCCAACTGATCGTTTAATTAATATGTACAACTGTTATATATGTGATAAAGCTTCAGTTAAAAAAAATTAAGTCAAAGCTAAAGGACAAAAGTTGAAAATTATGAAAAGAAAACCGATCAATTAAGTGTCTTTATTTTCTTTAACTTTAATATGTTCGTGAAGTTAGCCGGGCAGCCGGAACACATGTTTGCCTAGTCCGGTTGTTCTGGTTGTTCTGGCTGGCTGGAACTCACTTCCTAAATAGGCTAGCCAGAGGTGATACAGTAAAACCTGGAGACCGCAGGGTATTGGTACGCGTTTAACTTTTGAGGCATGGAGGAGCACGTGACCTGTTTTCGGTACATGGAGGAGCATGTGATCTGTAAACCGTACATGATTGGTTAATTGACCACTTCGAAAACCTAGCTAAATACCGTTTCCCGGTACGTTACGGATTTACCTCCGAATTACACCTAATTAAGAACAAACAATTACGTGATATTTCTAATTTTCTATAATTATTTTACCGTTTCAGGTCGAAAAACTTGAATGATGTGTTTGAAAATTATCAATGTTTCTTTAAAATCTATCTCAAATTTTACAATCAATAACTTGTTTATACTGAAAATCTACAAAATTAGAATATTCGTAATGGCATCTGCGCCATAATAAATAGAGATATTTTCTGCGTAAACTTGTGTGTTTACTTTATTCTTTGTTTGCTCGGAATTATTCATATAATGGTAGGTCTATTTAATCATTTTCTTAAAAGGAATTGTTTCATGTTCGACCTTCTCCGGTCTTCAACGGTCACCAGTTTCCAAAGACCTTCTTATTGTCAACTATATTCCTGATACAAACGTTTATTCATCCCCACACACACAAACAATGTTGAAAATAGTTCAATGAAATCTCTTTATATCATTAAAAATGTTTCCCGCAGGAAACCATTTTACTTGTTTTATTATAGAATTTCATATTAGTTAAACACTCCATCTCCGGCTACCTCGTTTGACCAGGTTTAACTGTTTTATCTCTGGCTGGCCAATATATATTAAGTGACATGCCAACTAGGCCTCTGAAGAAGTACTATCAATATTTATTTTATTTAGACATCATATTATTAAAAGTTTTATTTATATATATGTTGGTAATTATTTTGGTCAATTTTGAAACGGATTATAGAGGCGTGTAAGTACAAACTTCACTTCCCAAAGATATGCAACTTCTTTTTCGAGATAACTTCTTTGAAGTGATATGTGAAACACCCCTTTTGAATAAAGTGTCAACCAATTAGCGATTGTTCTATATTCAAAATTATATCTAGTAACATTAGGTATACACGACACGTACATGAATGCACGATAAGGTTGACCGTATTATCTCCCTTACATATTTATTTTATATATACATTTTCGATTACTATACGAATACTAACTTATATTGTTATTAAATGAAGCAAGGATCGGACTTATCAAAAAAATCTCACATCTCGCCATATTTCTATATCACATACCGTAAATAACTTTAAAGAGAATGTGACAATTAAAGTTTATCAGTCCTTCAGTAAATCTTCTATATCAAATTATTAAATAATTGTCGCCACATAGTTTTTGCATTCTCTCCATCAAAATAATTATATTCAATATGAAATTTTAGACTTCAAATTATGTTCATCGCAAAGTTTTGTATTCTTTCATTAAAATTTGACATATTCAGTACTGAATATGAAATTTTATACTTATAAATGTCTGCAAAAATATTTAACCAACAAATGAGCATGGTATATCTTTAACCTTCTCATAATTGCTCAACTTACTTTCTGTAGAAGATGTCTCTAAAGGCTGAGTTCTTTCTGCTGATTGCCAAACAATTAAATGTTGGGCAAGTGAAACTGGGACATCATTTAGATCATGGTCCGTGGTATTTTCTGTCTTAAATACAATGCTGTTTTTAATAGACATAGGTTTTTGTGTCTCTTAAATAAAAAGTAGGACACATTGTGAACTCCTATTTTCGACTTATCCGCTTACCATATTGGCATGGATAAGGGTTGAAGAAAATATTTTTACAAAGGATACAATAACAAAGAAATAATAATGTTAATGATTTTGGATCATGATGTTGCCTAAGTTTAGTACATTATGCCTTTTTGCTTATTTTTAAACGTTAACTGTTTGGGACTACCGGTACATCTTTATATAGATTCTTTCAGTGCTCATGCTTAACAACGATGGTGAAAACTTGAATGTTCGATGATAAAAGTCAAAACCACGATGCTGAAAGTCGAAACTACGATAATGAAAAGTTGAAAGTACGTCGAAATGACGAAACAACGACGATGAAAAGCGGAAGGTACGATGATAAAAAGTCGAAGTACTATGGTTAAATTTCGAAATAAGGAAACAATGATGACGAAAAGTACGATGCTGTAAACACCATCTTATATTGAGTTTTGTTTTAGGCTAAGTGATCTACAACGGAAATGACGGGGTAATTCATTATTTAAACAGATCACCAAAATATGAAAGAGTCAGCGTTTAGTAGTGGTTGGATTGTATTAAAGAGGAAAGATCCGTCACTTACATAAAATAAACGTATAAAGGTAATAAGAAAGAAAAAATAAAAAAATAGTAAAAATAGAACACACAGGCCATTCGTAAAACATAGAGTATAAAAGCGCAATAAACAAATGGACAAGGGCAAATCTGCATGGCTTTAGAATACATTTACATTTTAATCAGATTATTAAAAGATAGTGGAGATTTGTTTATTTGCACAAAGATAAAACTTAGTATACATGTATCTCATAACAACATATCTATAAGGGCATTATCATTCGTTTGAAACATGTAAACGGTTAAAATTTCGATTGGATTGCAATAAAACTTAACAAATGACAAAATGGCGATGGAGGGCAAGTGTGTAGCAGAAGGTATCTAAATAAAGGAAAAAGAAATTTTTGAGGTATTTATATCTTGTATTTATGAACGTTTCATCAGAAAATGTTTAATAATGCAAATTTAATTATATATACTAGTAGTCTAATATGTACGGAAGAGCATTAGTGCCAGGTGTATGTTTTTTATTAACTCGAAATTTCGAGTTACTAACTCGAAATTTCGAGTTACCTATCTCGAAATTTCGACTTACTAACTCGAAATTTCGACTTAGTAACTCGAAATTTCGAGTTACTTATCTCGAAATTTTGAGTTAGTAGCTCGAAATTTCGACTTACTAACCCGAAATTTCGACTTATTAACTCGAAATTTCGACATACTAACTCGAAATTTCGAGTTACTTATCTCGAAATTTCGACTTAGTAACTAGAAATTTCGACTTACTAACTCGAAATTTCGAGTTACTTATCTCGAAATTTCGACTTAGTAACTCGAAATTTCGACTTATCAACATTACAAGAATGGCCAAAGTTATTAGTGAGATGGTATAAGATATAGTAAGCAGTGCCTTTGAACGATGGAGATGGAGAAACGGGTGCCTGGACAAAAACTATTGAAATTTAACTTAAACTTAGTAATGGCATGTACACACCAGACCTAAAAATACAAGGCTTCCTTTAATTTGTACGTTCAGACGTTCTTCAGACGTTGTATTGTATCCCATCTGTTCGAACATATCTTTTCACTAATCATATTCTTCTCATCCCTGTAAAAAAACCGATCCTATACTTCACGTGTGGGACATCTGAGAAAAGTATCGCGGCGTGGCCAAAATAGGGCGTGCTGAGGCCTTTGTCAAAATTGTTGAACTGACTATATTTCTTGTAAAATCGGATGCTTTTATATTATTCCCAACATATATATATATATAACAACAAGTATCACTTTTATCAACTTTTATCAACACAATATGAATCAAAGTATTAGTAAATAATGGAATAATGTTACAAAAAAACATTATTAGTATAAAGAAACGTGACAGACTAACTGGCGTATACACGCCATTTAAAACTTATATTAACACATGATATTGCACACAGTTTACAATAGGGTGGGTTTTGACTTGTTTGTTCTCCACATGATGGTTGTATGTGTGCTTAAGAAAAGGAAACATCCGGTTAACACGGAAATGTGGAAAGTGTGATTTTACACCCCCCCCCCCCTCCACAAAAAGCGAAGGATATGTTCAGTTTGTGTGGACAATTTGACCCTATAAAATTGTTCTGTTAAACAAATGTTAAAGGTGCTCTGTCAATGTGCAACAGCTACACACGAAAGAAAGTATCTTGAATTCAATCCTTGCTTTCACCGGCAACCAATGAAAGTCGTGCAATGTAAGTCGAAATTTCGAGTTAGTAAGTCGAAATTTCGAGTTAGTAAGTCAAAATTTCGAGATAAGTAACTCGAAATTTCGAGTTAGTAAGTCGGAATTTCGAGTTAGTAAGTCGAAATTTCGAGTTAGTTAGTCGAAATTTCGAGATAAGTAACTCGAAATTTCGAGATAAGTAACTCGAAATTTCGAGTTAGTAAGTCGAAATTTCGAGTTAGAAACTCGAAATTTCGAGATAAGTTAGTCGAAATTTCGAGTTAATAAAAAACATACACCTGGCACTAATGCTCTTCAGTAAATATGAAAGTTACACAGAAAAAATGCATTTTAAAAATATTGAAAAAAAATAAAGAAAAACAGCCCGCGGTCGAGTCAACATGTTGATACTTGTAAATTAGAACAGAGTCCCTAAATCTATTTTTATATATCCTTATGTCTATTAAAACACAACTCTTTATTTGTATCTCACAGCTTATGCTTAATGTATTCTTAAAAAGAAAATAATGAAAGTATGCTTATCTAGATCATATATATGTATTATTTATCTGATTTTACAATAAACAAAACAAAGGAGAATACTAGTAACATACAACCTTACAAATATTTTTTTCAGAATAAAAAACGGTAAAATTATTATTGAAAATATGTTTGACAATCAATCAATTTAAAATTGCCCACAAAAATAGAATTATAAACATACGATTTAATGTCAAAGAAATTTTCATGATTTTGTACTTTCGGTTTCTACAACAATGATAATAAGTATAAAAATGTTTATGGTTCGAATCCCGACAGGGACTTTGGATTCTTTCATGTGAGGAAGCTATCCAGCTAGCTTACGGAACGTCGGTGGTTCTACTCAGGTGCCCGTTCGTGCCTGAAATAATGCACGGAAGGGCACCTGAGGTCTTCCTCCACCAGTAAAGCTGGAACGTCGCGATATGACCTATAACGTGTCGATGTGACGTAAAACCCAAAACAAACAAAATATATCTCAAAGCTGCTGTTACTTATTCTTTTGGTATAAACTTTGTCATGCATAAATAGAAGATATTCAAGTTCTTTTCTTTAAATACAGTATTTATTTTTAACGTGTACTAAGAAAATAAATATTTCACGAGTCGCGGTAGCCAGAAGTAAAATATGTTAGCTTTTAATCACAAGATGGAAATAAATTCTTTATGTTAATAAAAGACTTTTGTTTATAATATACTTTTTCTCTTTTTTTTACCTTAAAATTCTTAAAACTTCTCCTTCAATTTTGGGTATTGACAGAATTAAGAAGAAAGTAGTCCGGCAAGTTACCAATGAAAATACAGAAAATATGTTTCACTGAAAAATACGGAAAATAAAAAAAAATAAAATACGCATTTTATTTCATAAATATTTAGTTATACTTCATTATGTTATAATATAATAAAACAGTATCTTGTTTCATTATAATTTGTGTACCTTTTTGTTCGGCTTTTAATAAAAAAATCACTCTTAATAAGGATAAATTGTTGATACAATGTATTGTCACGTTTCTTTTTTAATCTTTTTTCTTTTTTTTTTAGTTTAATAATGCATTTCATAGGCCAGGTATAATTCTCTCGGAAAAGAAAAAAAAATCTATGAATGCCAATTTTCATGCATTACAGTAACGATGACTGACCATTAAATGAGCCGTGTCATGACAAAACCAACATAATGGGTGTGCGACCAGCATGGATCAGGATCCATGCTGTTCGCTTACAAAACCCTATAACAAGTAGATAAACTGATAGCGAACAGCATGGATCCTGATCAGACTGCGAGCATGCGCAGGCTGGTCTAGATCCATGCTGGTCGCAAACACATTATGTTGGTTTTGTCGTGACACGGCTCAAATGTAGTTCATTATTGTAAAACATATTCGCGTTTATTGGCATTTTTTTAGAATACGAATCAATTGTAAAACCATGCATGTGTAATTAGGTTTATATTAATTGATTGGATTAAAACTGGTATGGGATTGACATACTACTTGACAACTCAGGGCAATAAATAAAGAAACTTTTAATATATAAATAAGAAATAAGATCGTTGTATTGTGTATAATTTGTTTATTTGTTTTTAAAAATTGGTGCTTACATCCATTATGCGGCTTACATCCATGTTATTTTGAACTGTCATTAATAAATAAATTTCAGAACGAACTAACAATGGAAGTTTCTGGAAAACAAAAACCAAAAAAGACATTTTCTGTTTCACGGGGCTCTGCTGAGGACTTTCTTTTGTTCTGTATCCCGTGTGATAGAGATGGTGCCCGGGTACCAGCAAAAGGTTATTGTTCAACCTGCAAAGAACATCTTTGTGACACTTGTTACAAGCACCACAAGAAACAAACTCCATCACGTCATCATATTCTACTAGATCAAGACTCTATGCCAACTACACCAAGCGTTCCAATCGTCAAAGACGAATTTGATAGTTGTGATGATCATGGAGACGAAAAACTTAAATTCTACTGCAAAGAGCATGACATTGTTGCTTGCAGTGTTTGTGTAACGCTGAATCACAGATTATGTACTGTGGACTACATACCGAAACTCTCGAAGCACATTCTAGACAGTGAAGAACTTAATGAAATAATGGCAGAAATGAAAGCACTGGAGGATAATTATAAATCACAGATAAAGGGAGTAAAAGATGAGATGAAAGCTATTTCTGAAAACCACGATGGCGTAATAAAGGAGATTCATCAGTTCAGAAAAGAAATAAATAGACGTCTGGATGAAATGGAAAAATATGTTGTCAAAGAAGCTGACAACATACTTCTTAAACAGCAAGCGAAGCTAAATGATTTATCAACAGGTGTACACGAAATCATAGATAAACTGACTGAAAAACGAAAACACATTGATAACCTGATACAGAGAAAATGCCTTGATAAGTTGTTTGTTGAAATGAAAGAAACAAAGAAACAAGTTGAAGAAATGAGGATAAAGCAAAAACAGTATAGTCGAATAGATGTTTTCCAGACTGTATCATTTGTCAAAAACAGTGATATTGTCGATATGTTAGATAGACACAAGCAATTGGGAGAACTTATTACAAAGAAAGCATCCATGGGTGAAAATGTTCCAGTGATGAAACCTACATCAACACCGTCTGAGGATAAGACGCTAAATCTTGAGGTTGTTGAAGATATAGATTTGAATTCTTCATCGGAAAACACAGAATGTAACATAACCGGGATAGAAATTATTAAGCTCGACAAGATAGTTGTTTGTGATTACAGCGACAATAAAAATGTTAAATACTTTGATACAGTACAGAAAAAAGTTGTATCAGAGATAAAACTAGATAATTCACCGTTTGATGTTGCAGCTATAACGGATGATAAGTTTGCCGTTACTGTACCTAGTGAGAGAAGTATTCATTTCATGTCGCTAAGAAATCAACGCATAGTTTCTGATCGTAAGGTGAATATCAACGAGAGATGTTATGGTATTGCTTACAGCCAAGAAAAGCTTGTTGTGTCATGTAATTATAATCCAGGGAAAGTTTTAGTTCTTGACCTACAAGGTAAAATATTGCAAAGTTTTAGTGGAGATAATAGTCTGTTCTGTTTTCCCCAGTATGTCACCGTTAATACAGCTGGAACGTCTATATATGTTAGTGACTGGGGTTATACTGTGATGGCTGTTAAACAACTAGACTGGCAGGGGAACGTTATAAATACCTATCAACCAGCACAGGGAGGAACAGCTCTACACGAGGTATTTGTGAATTAAATGATGGCACATTTCTTGTTAGTTTATGTCAAGATAGTGACGACAATTTACGGAGAGTATCAGACAGCTGTAAGCCGTGTAAGATAACGATGAATGGGAAACTTGGTAAATGGTTTCCTAGAGCTGTGGCATACTGTAAGAAATCGAGAAGACTTTATGTGTCTTATTCTGAAATAGGGTATCTTGATCCAAAACATCGAATAAAAATCTTTAAGGTTGACTGGTGTTAAGTAACATCATGATGAACATTATACATTAAGTTTGAACTTATACATGTTTCGATGTAACAGTTGAAAAAAAACATTGTAGAGATATTGTTCAAAATGATGTTTATATGATAATGTCTTTGGAAATCAAAATGGTGGCTGGAAAATATTCTGTCAATAGTTTGTTTCATTGACACCGATAGTTATTTATGTACATATATTTTTGGAATGATTTCACTACATACAAAGTCTTTACGGTTTGTAAATTATGTTTGTCAATCGAATAGAAATTTTACTTATGAGGAAATCTCGACGCACGTCCATTTAGTGATTTATTTAAATTCCGGAAGAGTTATGTTGAATATAATAAATAATTTCCCACTTCATTTTCTTTCCTTCGTTTTTACTTTACTGTACTAGTATATATACCCTTATGCACTTTAAAACGCTAATTTGAATTTGCCGTAGCTTTCGGCATTCTTCAGCAGCCTTTATTATATTACTAATAAAGATTTTTGACAGGTTATATGGTCCTATATAAACGGTTGTTTGTAAATATAACCCGAGCCGCAAGGCGAGGGTTATATCGCAAACAACCGTTTATATACGGCCATATAACCTGTCAGAAATGTTTATAACGAATATATAATACAGCAAGCACCATTTTTAGAGGAATATAGCGATATTTTTTATAAATCGACAGCAGCCGTGTATATTATTAGTTATAAAGATCGTTGACAGGTTATATGGCCCTATATAAACGGCTATTTGAATTTATCACACACCCGTGCCGATTTTGCGACTCCGTAAAATGGTATTGCACGGCCGTGCATATATTTTTGACGTGACGTCATTAGCGTTATACAAACATAGCATAAAGACGCGCTAAATGTAAGCGTTATACTATAGGCGCGTCACTTTTTTCACTTAAAACCGTCTATATTTTGGGTATGTGATAAATAGAATATTAAATTCGTGTAAGAGTCTTCATAACTGAATTTATTGAACTCGTTGAATAAAATAATATTATGCTCGCCAGAGGCTCGCATAATATAATTTTATTCAACTCGTGCAATAAATTCAGTATTGAACTTTAAACTCATTCAATATCCTCTATTTATAATACGGCCATATAACCTGTCAACAATCTTTATAACGAATTTTGATACAGCAAGCACCTTTTTTAGAGAAAAAAGTAAGATTTTCTTCATGAATCGACAGCAGCCGTGTATTTAAAACTATATAAACGTCTCGATTATCCAATGTAAAATGACGTTTACAAACATGCAGTATTATAAAAAACTTTATAAATACTGCACGTTTGTAACGTCATTTTTTTCGTGACGTTTATATAGTTTTATATAGATCTTTTTACGACGCGGTCCGTTGCTATGAAAAATCGACCGGAATTAGAATTTTCTCGCGCATTTGCGCAATCTGCGTAGGGCAAAAAAATGCTTTTCGCCCTACATCATGTACATAGAAATATAGTAGAACTTCATAGATATTTCCGAGTTAGTTTCAAGGTAAACGGTAGAAAATCATATAAAATAGCTTTCAACAAATGAGCCGCGTCACGACAAAACCAACATAGTGGCTTTTGCGACCAGCATGGATCCAGACCAGCCTGCGCATCCGCGCAGTCTTGATCAGGATCCTTGCTGTTCTCTATTCAGTTTCTCTACTTTTGTAATAGAGTTGGTAAGCGAACAGCATGGATCCTGATCAGACTGCGCGGATGCGCAGGCTGATCTGGATCCATGCTGGTCGCAAACCCATTATGTTGGTTTTGTCGTGACGCGGCTCAAATATAGAAAAGATGACACTATAGCCTTTTGTGGCGAAGAATGCCATAAAAAGGCATGAAAAAAGATACTTGTTTAAGAATTTTACGATCACGGACCTGACACTGAGATCATTTTTTTTAAAGAAGATGTGGAAATATATCTATTAGCAAATGAAAAGTCAACTTATATTTGCTGTTGAAATAAGTTCATTTAAAAACAAAAGAAATTATTTAACATGAAATTCGAGATTAATTATCAATTCAGAAAAAAAATATCAGAACAGGTGATAATGCATTTTTATTGTTCAATATACATGATTATATCCTTTATTCCCGATTTGCCTGTGATGCAAAACAGAGAAAATTAAGTCATATAAATTGATTTTAAATAATTATTTTTTTTTAAAAAGTTAAGATGACCGATATAACACACATTTTATCCGCTTCTTCGTAATACATGTTATTTTATGCACGTCACAAACCATTTTTTTCTTCTCAAAATCCATAAACATTGATCGGTATATTTAAAAGTTACACAAATTACCATTTTAATAAGCGTAACTGATTAACTATATCATGATATTTAAACGTCTGTTTGACACTTGCCGCCTGTCCAATCCAGTTATTCAAAGGAAGTGTACAATACAAATTGTGTAATAGTATGTAAATACAGGGGTAATAAAATTTTTATCTTTTTAACACCCTGCTGTTTCAATTTTTAAATTACTGATGGGAAAAGTCCCCGTCTAATGATACCTTAAACAAAGACATGTGTGTGCCCGTTTTGACCATTTGAATTTATTACTCCTGCACAAATGTAAGTATACATACAAATATAATCAGAGTGACGTAACGTCATTGTGCGACGTGAACGATTAATGACTTCACGTGGCCTAAAATTAAATAAATAAGGAATATTAGTGTTATAGTTGCTCTCTTTGGTGCTTTGTATTTAGCTACGGAGGCAGCGGGTGGATTTAATTTGATATAAAAAAAAAATCAATTCTTATGAAAAATAATAGACAAGTCAAGGCTGAACTTGAAAAAAAAATGAGCATACTATCACTTCAAGAAACAGAGGGATATTGAATGAAAGTTTAAATTCAATACTGAAAAATTTTTTGAACGAAAATTTAAAAAAAAAATTATATTTTTGCGGGGCCTTTGGTGGCCCAGGGATTTTATAAAATTTTTTTATTCAAACCCAGGGTTTTAATAAATTTCCGTAATGAAAATTACAAAAATTTGATTTTAATATTTTTCACATTTCCAAAATTAAAAAACTGCAAAATGTTTTAAAAAAAAACTTTTATTTTTTAATGACGCGCCTATAGGGAAACGCTTAAAATTTTAAACGCGTCGTTACGGCCCAAAGTTTGTATAAGGCAAAATGAGTCAGGTCAAAACCAAATTTCACGGCCGTGCAATAAACCCCCAAAATGGGAAACCCGGGGTGTGATTTTTAAACCAAAATTTTAGACAAAATTTTACTTTTGAAAAATTTTCTAAAAGTAAAATGATTAATGATTTTCATTTCCCTGGGCGATTTTTTTGTTAATATGCATGAATGGAAAGTGCGATTGCAATTCTTTGTTCATGTCGTAATATTTTTAGTTTTAAATTACATTTAGTCAAAACTAAAGACAAAATATGAAACATGTGAAACGAGAAAACCGGTCAATTTAGTGTCTTTATTTTTTTGATTTAATGAGTTCGTGTAGTTAACGCGGACAGCCGGAAACACTTTTTTTCTGCTTAGTCCAGTTGTTCTGGTCGTTTAGGCTGGGCTGGAACTCGCTTCCTGAAAAAGGCTAGCTAGAGGTAATACAGTAAAACCTGTGCAAAAGACCGTTGGTTTTATTTTATTATAGAATTTCATATTAGTAAACACTTCATCTCCGATGCTACCTTCGTTTGACCCAGGTTTAACTGTATTATCATCAGCCATAACAGCCCAACTATCGGACTAGGCAAAAATTGTTTGAAGACTCACAAAGTATATTTTGATAATGTGATCAGATATATTATCTGAATTGAATACTAGTTGTATAAAGGCAAAAACTTTATCATTATAATATATAATTTTATAACAAAACAGAACAGAACAATATTAAAACTTTAGTTACATGAAACAATACAATAGTATTTAATGTAAAGTATATCAATATAATTAAGTGACATGCCAACTGGGCCTCTGAAGAAAGTACTATTCAATATTTATTTTATTTAAGACATCATATTATTAAAAGTTTTTATTAATATATATGTTAAAGTAATTATTTTGGTCAAGTTTTTGAAAAAACGGATTATAGAGGCGCGTAAGTACAAACTTCACTTCCCATAGATATGCAACTTCTTTTCGAGATAACTTCTTTGAAGTGATATTTGAAACACCCTTTTGAAATAAAGTGGTCAACCAACTATCGATTGTTCTATATTTAAAGTTATATCTAGTAACATTAGGTATACACGACACCGTACATGAATGCACGATAAGGTTGACCGTATTATCTCCCTTACATATTTATTTTATATATACATTTTCGATTACTATACGAATACTAACTACGGACTTTTATCAAAAAATCTTACATCTCTCTCATTTATTTCTACATTACATACCGTAAATAACTTTAAAGATAATGCAAACAATTTTAAAGTTTAAATCAGTCCTTCCAGTAAATTTTTCTATATCAAATTTTTTTTAAATTATTGTCGCCACATAGTTTTTGCATTCTAATCTTTCAAAATAAATATATTCAGTATGAAAAAAAAAATACTAGAAAAAAACTTCAAATTATGTTCATCGCAAAAGTTTTGTATTCTTTCAATAAATGACTTATTCAGTATTGAATATGAATTTTTTATACTTCAATAAATGTCTGCAAAATATCTAACCAACAAATGAGCATAGTATCTGTTTTACCCTGCTCGATAATTGCTTCAAGTTACTTTGATATTCAATTTTTCTGTGAAGATGTCTAAAGGGGTAAGTTCTTCCTCTGCTGAATTGGGCCCAAACAATTTTAAATGTGTAGGCCCAAGTGAAACAAGGACATCATTCAGATAATGGTTTCCGTGGTCCGGGTGATACATTTACATTTTAATGCAAGATTATTAAGAGATAGTAGGAGATTTGTTTATTTGCACAAAGATATAACTTACTATACATGTATGCTCATAACAAACATATCTATAGGGACAGTTAACATTCGTTTGAAAACATGTAAACGGTTTTCAAATTTCGATTGGATTACCAATAACAGTTTTTAAAACCAAATGACAAAATTTGGCGGACGAAGAGCAAGTGTTTAACAGAAAGGAATCTCATAAATAAAGGGGAAAAAGGAGTTTTTTTTAGGTATTCATAATCTTTGTATTTATGAACGTTTTCAATTCAGAAAAACTTTAATAATGACAATGTACTTTTATATATCAGTAGTCTAATTTTAAAGTTTACACAGAAAAAATAATTTGCATTTATTAAAAAATTTGAAAAAACAAGGAAAAAATCAACTCGCGGTCGAGTCAACCCAAGTTCATACTTTAAAAAATTAGAACAGAGTCCCTAAAATCTAACTATATGTATTTCCTAATATCTATCTTACAACACAAGTCTTTATTTGTATATTCTCACAGCTTGTGCTAAATGTATTCTTAAAAAGAAATAATTTGAAAAGTATGCTTGACTAAATCAAATATATGTATTAAATTTATCTGAATTTTACAATATTACAAAACCAAAAAGGAGAAACTAAGTAACATACAACCTTTCAAAAAATTTTTTTTCAGAATTAAAAAACCCCGGGGGAAAAATTTTTTATTAAAAAAAAAAGTTGACAAACAATCAATTTAAAAATGCCCACAAAAGTAAGGGAAATTTTAAACCCTATACGATTTAAAGGGCAAAGAAATTTTTTTAAATTTTTGTTTCTTTAGGTTTTCTAAAAACCATGACAATAAGTAAACAATAATGAAAAATTTTTTTTTTTTTATAATCAAATTTTAATTTTTGAAAGGACGTTTTTCTTAATATATTTGGGTTAAAACTTAAATTAACAACTCCAAGTTTTTAAACTTCAAATTTGGGTTTTCATGTTTTCCCTTTTTTACCGGGGAAATTTTGTATCCGTTCCCAGGTTTTTTTTCCCCAAGTTTTTACGGAAAAGGGTCGAAAAAGATGCGTTTTAACAGTATTTTCAAAAAACTTTTGATTAAGAAAAATGCGGGTTTTGTTTAAAATTTCTTTTTGATTTTGGGAA